>NC_061122.1:175408576-175611293 GCF_002878395.1 Capsicum annuum | reverse complement strand
GGAATCTGAATGCATATCTTATTCTAAATTAACTAAACAACTCATATGGATGAGGACATAAATTTTGATTTGAGGAAATTATAACACACTAGTGAGCTTCTCACAAGCCTCTTGTATGAATTCTGAAGTTACTGATAGTATATCTAAGAGCATCATCTTAGGATGAATTGGAACTTGCTAATCATGTGATCTCAAGAATATAACATAGATAGAGAATTATGGAGTGGCACATGAATCGATAGAAGTTTTTTAGATAAGAACTTTATAATAAGATCTACAGTATGAAAGAAAGAAAATATTTCTTAAATGCCTCGTAACCTCTCAAAGAAAAGTACAAACGTCTCTGTACCATTCTGCAAAACTCTACTAGACATGGCTTCATAGAAACCCTAGGACACTTGAACTCTGTGCTCTGATACCAAGTTTGTAATGACCTAAGACTACCCCCTAGTTGTCACATGGTGTTTAGGACCACAAGTGATCCCAAGCTAACCCTTGTACTAGCACAACTTATGAGTAACTGAAATAAATACATAAGTTCAAAATGAAATAAGCGGAGGATAAATCTTTAGCTGAACATCTTCAAAACAAACTATTAAATTATTACAACTCTGCTTTATACAAAACCAAAACTGAAATCTAATACATTAACACTACTGACTATCTATGAAGCCTCTACTAGTAACAACTATAGGTAGTCAAGACATTAACCCCAGATATTCAAAATCAATACGACTGAATAAAGAAAAAAATACTACTCAAACTATGACTGAATCAAGCCTTTGAATCAAAAGGACTCATCACTTACTAACTAAAAGTCGCAAGCTATCTGAATATGATGTGCACACTACAACTTGTACCTACATTATAAGATAATGTAGCACATAGACATACATGTGGATCAGTACTTTTGGAATATACTGAGCATGGGGGGTGAATGCATATGAAAAATAATATATCAACGTTTATATAAACTGGTAAAATAATGCATGCTAGGTGTAAATGACTCACATTTGCTTGAATAACTGAAAACTAAAAATCATAAATCATGAATGATAAAACATACTTTATAAATCTCGTGAGCCATAACATTTAATTCTCAAAGTTGTATCTTTACTCTTTCTAGTAGAAGTTTCTTCTAACTGACATAAACCATATGAGTTGTCATGGAGTCCAATGTCTATTACCCTTATTGGTAGAGTTGTTCTACCCTTGAAATTATAATAGAACTGAGCTAGAGTGATCACTAACATAGCCCAATATGGGAACTTAAACCTATGATGGCTCGTAGTTCTGAGGCATCAGAACTTGGAATCATACCCAACTCGGTGCTAGATACTACTCCTATACTTATCGCTCAGAACTTTAGGAAATCCACCTTAAAATAGCACACGGGTTTAAAATGAAAATCAATTATGCATCTTTTTCTTTAAATCTCAAACTATATGAACAATGTGGATTCATTATCTTAGCTTAGGATCAAAAGATCATTTTCTTTTCTTAAAATCTTGGTAAACAATTATCAAAGAAACTTAAGACCATAGTCTTTTTGAAATCTCAAACACATTCTTTATATGGCTTATCAAATAAAACTTAAGACCATGTCGTGCTAAGGGCCCAACTCTGGAAATTTTACTGAAAATTTAAATGTGTCTAGGTTTAAAAGGGTCAACTTCCTACCCCTATATAATCCCTTTAACACATTATTCAGCCACTTTTCACCCAAAATATATTAGTTGCTCTCAAGTTTTTCTCAAGAACAAACTAGGGTTTCTATTGGGGATTCAAATTTAGGAAGGTTTCACCATCAATCTTCACAAAATCATGATCTAAGGTATGCATAGTATTCATTCATGGACTCCTTTTGTCCATGACGTCCAAGAATCCTTTTTAACTACAAGTTATGGATTTTCTTCATGTTTTCATGCTTTGTATGTTCTCTTTCATGTTGATAAATAAGGAATTGATTTCTATTCCATGATTTGATGATAAATTCCATGTGGGTTGATTAGTATAGATAAAGATTTATGAAATCTCGTGACTAAAACCTTGTATGATGGAATTAGAATTGAAGCAAGATGTTTAATTATTGTATAATATGTTTACATAGACTATGCCTACCATATGTTTGGTAAAATGCCTAGATGAAGGAATATTGTCTAACTATCATGATATCATGAAATCCCCATGTATGTACAAGTTCATGCCTATTACATGTTTGATGAAACGCTCCTATGAATGTAGTATATATTATGATGTTAGTCAAGTCTTCAAGTAAATCATGCTATGTCAGTTTCCTTCTATTGAGTCCTGGGGTACTTGTACCCAAAATATTAGCTGTGTGACTAGAGCTATGTCATGTTTTCATGATACTCTCAGTCAAGCTATGAACTTTTAGACTTCAAATAGTCTTATGACTCAGGAAAAATCTTCATGATCTCATAACTCAGTCAGTTATCAGATATCAGTAGTATTTTGTCAGCCACGGAAATTCAGTAACTCAGTCCATGCTTAGTTCGGTTCAGTAAATCATGCTCAGTGTCCATTCAGATGAGAGAATTAGCACCGATTGAACCCAAGGATAGGGACTCACTTGTTATACGAGGGTGTGATTCCTAGAAGCAATTCTTGCATTCCAGAATTATATAGCCAATATAGGTTGAGATATCATAGTCTTCTATATAAGGGTAGATAAGGTGGCTTAACCTATTATGTGAGAGTTCTCAGTATTCTCGCTAGAGTTATATGTTATATGAGGGTTACTCATATATTGTCCTTACCAGTGTCGCGGTATTGACACCCTTCTAATCAGGGCATAGATTGGACCCCAGCTCAGCTATCATAGCACCTTTGGGGCATGTCGGTTAGATAATACTTCCTACAGTTTCATGTTATAGAATTAGGACTGTCAGATACAGTCAATCAGTCTCAGTAATAGAACTCAAATAGTTCTTCAGATTTCAGGACTGTCAGACACAGTCAACTCAGATACAGTACAGAACTCAAATAGTTTCATCAAATTTAGGACTATTAGCTACAGTCACCCACATCATCAGTTATACTCAGATACATTCACCCATATTATTAGAAATATTTAGATATAGTCCTTTATGTTATCAGTCATATCAGTTACTAGCATGTCATGTTATCAGTATACAGACTCAGAAATTATGAAATCACATTATCAGTTAAAGTTATGTATTTATGCATGTATTCTCACATTCATGTTAGACAGTCAGTTAGCATTATTCATGCATACAACCCTTGCATATAGCCTACTTTACATGTATACTCGATATATATGTACTGACACATTCGCGCTATGGTGCTTTTTCTTTGTTACACCATAGGTTCAGATACACGAGTTCCAGATCAGTAGTAGATCCCAGATTTAGCAGTCAGAGTAGAAGTGAGCCCTCATCCTTTGAGGACATAATGATTTTCTAGTATCTCATTGATTAGCTTATTAGTTAGAGTTAGTTGGGGACATATCCCATTAACTCCTTATTCAGATTCTTCAGACAGTACAAGCTTTCAGATAAGATACAGACTAGATACAGTCTATCATGTTTGAGACTTCATTTTTGTTTTGGGTATTCTATTACCCCACACAAATGTTCCATTATTCAGTTATGTTCATGATCAAATCTTATGGCCTTTCAATGCATGTTTCCACATTATTATGTTATCTTATGTAGTATACAGGTACAGATATTAGTCATGGGTTAGCTTGTGGTCCTTCGGGGTCATGAGCACTGTGTAGCATTCCGATTCAGTAAATTGGGTCGTTACAGTTTCCTTGTGATAGTTTGCCCTTGTTATTAGTGTGGAGATTAGATGCTTTCTTTTTGCAATATGGATTTTCCTTTAGTAGAGTTAGAGAGTTAGATGTAGGTGGCCTTTCTTATGATCGCTTTTTAAGTTGGCAAATTAGAAATTCTTCATCTTGAGTTGTTTATTTTATAGTGGTAGTCTTGAATTTGACCTAGGTTTCGAGATTGGTATATTTTTTCTATGATGATGTAATTCTTGGATGGTTTAAGTAGTGATTGTCCTACTTGGGTGGATTTAGAAAATCCCTATTTTAGAGTTCGTTCGGCCTAGTGAGGCTTGGTGGAGTGTTTCTCCGTAATGATATGAGCCTATGGCTATTCCTTTTTAGATGGAGTGTAAGATTAATTAGTTGTCGGGTAAAGTTGCATTTGTCTGAGTTGCTAAATTTTTTGCCTTGACTAGAGTGGTTTGCAGCTTAAAAAGTTTTTGTTGAGTATATATTAAGTGTTCATGCCCTCCAACAGATATGGAATAGGTTAATTGCATTTTCAACCAGTGATTTATCCTTTGGCATGATTTTTATTTTATGGTTATATTTTGTACCCTCTAGCTAATATAGAGTTGGTTGCTTGCATTTTCAGTCGACGGTTATCCTTATGGTAATTTTTGTTCTTTAAAAATGTATCGACTATAGCTTGAGATGATTTATCTCGAATATGTTAGATTTGGATACTAAAGTTAATTTGAGATAGTTGACATTAATATAGCCTTATTGGCTCAATTTTCAATTTGACGCCTCAAAATAGTGATTTGGTAGTATGATAGAGTTGGAGCATTAATGCCTACCTGTCTTTAAGTTAGGTTTGGCCAGTTGAGATCGAGTAATTCAACCTTGGTATTAAGATTTTAGCTTGGTGATATGGGCATGATAATGAATATGGACTTATGTGAGTATGTATTAAATCCAACCAAGGGAGTGTACAAGTTATCGTGTGAAGAGGGCTTTGGAATACTCCAAATCTACCCCTATCATACACTCCAAGGGCGCCTTTTGTTTCCCTTTTATTAAGGGCTTTGTGGATGATTCACTTTTATTTTGTAATAAGACTATAAGTAGGCTAATAATTAGATCTTTATTCCTTAGTTTTTGAATGATATTGAAAGACTATTCTCTAGAGAGAGAGTGTGGCATAACCAAAACTAGGGCAAGAATAAGTGTGGTACTCACTTGTGTTGCAAAATTTGCTAGAAACATTGGGGATTCAGTGGTGGATTCCCTCTTGTGTCTTCATAGGAGTGTGGTGTTACTAATGTAAGTTTTAGGGGTCCTTGGTTTTGAGGCATCCTTGGGTTCTTTGGTCTTATAATAGTGTATGTCTTATTATCTATCCTTACTTTCATGTACTAGTTTGTTTTTTTTTAGTGAAAATTGTTGGTTCTTGTTATCTTGTGTTGTTATGCCTCTTGTTATCTTGTGTTGTTGTTCCTTTTGTGGTGTTATTTTGTGCCTTCCAGAGTTGTTTTTGTATCATTTGGTATCAAAGCAAGGCTATTTTTTTCCCACAAGATCAATCTTGGGCTTGCTTGCTTGAAAATTTTAAAAAAAGTGGTTGTTCTTGTTTGAGTCTTGGCCGAAACATGGAGTCTAGATCTAGGAGTATTTCATGTATTTTGGATGTTTTTAGTGTTAGTTTTTCTTCACTAACACTAATATATTCAAGATCTAAGTTGAACTCCTACTTGTGTTGTTGTTGTGCAGATTCAAAGTTTGGCCGAAATATGGTTGTTGTTGTTGTGGATTCAAGGTTTGAACATTGTTGGTGTGTTTTTATTGTGAATCCGAAGCTTAAAGGTGTGTTGTTGGTATTGTTGTTGTGGATTTGTGTCTGAAAAAAGTGTTGTTGTTATTTGGAGGTTCAACTTGAACCTTGGTCTTCAAACCTTTATTGAAGATTCTTGGTGTTCTTGACCAATCTTCATGTCTTGTGACAAGAAGAACCTTTAATAGTAGTCGTTTGATCTTAATACCAAGTGGAAGAGTGTAGTTCTTATTATTTATCTTGAAACAAGTTCCAAAATTATACCAAAAAAGTAAGGGGACAAAAATCTTTCCAAAAGACTTGTTACCAAAAGGAAGTAAGGGGGAATTTTTAAGACTAACCAAATGAGGAAAGAGCCAATCACCCTTCATAAGGTGTTTTCCCCAAAAGGTGCAAAGAAAGTCAACCTTTTTTGAATGTCAAAAAAGGCTCCAAACTTGTTGTCTTCCCCTCTAAAACTAGTTTTACTCTTCCACAAGTTGAAAGTTGAACAAAATTCAAAGTTGGTAAAACAATAATTTTTCAGAAACCGCAACCACTCCAAGGCTGCCACATCACCTAATTTCCATACAACACAACAAATTTTAGGTTCAAAAATTTGGATTCTTAGTTTTGATTCATGTATCCGTAGTCTCCCTTGTTGATTCCTTAGTCTCTGTTTCTTCGTGTTGACGTTCCTTGTGTGTCTCTTATCCTTTTGATTTATTTTTACCACTCAACACCTCACAAAGTACAAGTCAACTTACAACACTTGTGAGATCAAGTGTGAGGTATCCAAAGAAAGGAGAGTGTGAGGATCTTACTTTTACAACTAACTTGTCTGTTGTTTTGGAGGTAACTTCTTAGGTACAATGGAAATTGAGGAAAAACCCCTCAAACCGTGGATAACAATATTCTTAGTACTATCTTTTCTGGTATTGAAGCTCTCAACTGAAGCATGGTAAAGGTGCAAACAGATGTATCATCATTGGGTGAAAGGTTGGATCATGTGGAGAGTTGAAGGAACTCTCATGCTTCTACTCCTCTACACCATGTTTCCTCAAGTGGTCATGACCAAAACACTTCTACCACCATTACCTATGAAACTTTACATCAAATGTTCAATTCTCCAACACCACCACAAAATGCCATAAGCTAAACTACAAATTACTTTCAAAACTGAGACCCAGATAAGCCAATTCCCCCATAATTCGATCAAGTCCAACAAGTAGGGCTTGGAAACCAAATACCTCCACTAAACACAAATCCTCTTATCCAAACTCGACTTAAATAAAGGCTTCAACCTCTACCAAATCAAATTCCTCCCTTCCAAGCTCCACTTCACCAAAACCAACCCGTCCAGTTTACCAAAACTGACCAGTCCATGTAGAGGAATATGGTAGAGAGGAACATGAAGGATATGGATCCTATGATGATTCTTATATGATGAAATAAGAATTATGTGATGGAAGAAGACATGAGGGGAAGACTTAGGGATCAAAGGAGAGACTGAGGACATAGTGGAAGAGTTGGTCAATGGGACCAACAAGGAACCCGCCACCATGATAGAGATATAGGTCTCAATTCCATCAAAGTGAGTCTTCCCATTTTCAAGCGTGAGAGTGATTTTGAAGCTTATCTTGTATGGGAGTCATTTTGTGACAAGATCCAACTTAATGATCTCACTGAAGAAAAGAAGAGTTGATATGTTATAGCTTACTTTGAGGGGTATGATAATACATGGTGGGAGTATATTAAGTGGTTTGGACATGAGTTGATTGAGGGACAATGTAATACCCCACATTTTCAAGCTTGTCTTTGAACTGTCGTTCCTACATGTAAAAGCTATAATCCAAATGATTTACATATGAATATAAGTTTCATGATCTTTATCCTCATGTTTTATGTGCTTTTGAGCTGAAAAATATTCATAAGAATCACTTAGAACAAAGTTAAGCTTAGAGCCTTTAATTCGTCCAAAGTTTGGTATTCAAATCTCCAAAGGTCTACTTTGAATGTGTATAACATTTTATGAACGTGAATTTTACAGTTAAAGACGTGAAAAATTGTAGATAATTGAATTATCTTTCCAACAATTCCAGTTTCTCCTTAATCTGATATCCGAGCAAAAAGTTATGGCATTTTTGTGAGAGGTAGTAAGCCGATGAGATTGAGATACGAGGCGTCAGCCATCGATACGATTAGCAACGTGATGTGATGGTAACCACATCACTAAACTATTTCACACGCTATTTCAGTTCCTAAAGGGTCTAGAGTAACTTTAGTCACTTCCCCTTACCCAAATATGCCCATAACACTAAATTTCAGCCCCCAAAAGCATTAGATACATGATTTCTCATCAATTTCTCTCCAAGAAAACCTTAGCCCCCTCAAGCACACCAAGAACTTATTCAAAGTGTCTTCAATACAATCAATAAATTAAGGTTCCTAATCCAAGAAGTTCAATAAAAAGCTTCCAATTACATTCCCAAGGCTTCCAAGTCAAGCTTTCAATTTCAAAGTCAATCTTTCTTCATCAAATTTATGATTTCTTCAAGAATCCATCTAATTAAGGTATGTGGGAGTTCATTCATGGGTCCTCTTTCATCCATGGAGCCCAAAACCCTTTTATTTCAATTAAAAAATAAATGTTTTGATCATTATGTTATTTTAAATGTTCAAGAAAGATTGAATTGCATGTTTTCATGGTGATTTTAATTAATTTCAGACCATGTGTTATTCCATGTAAGATTTTGAATTCCCCATGCTACGAATTTGTGTTTTCATGCTTTATTCAAGTGAAATCCGTGATAAATCCTAAATTCATGATTTTTAGCAACATTCACATGTTTTAAATTCATGTTTCCCACATGTTTGATGAAATTCCCATATCATGTTCAATCAATTTCAAGATGAATCCTCAAGTTATGAACTTTGCCATGTAACTCTATTGTTCACCCATGTTTAAGACATTTTTAGGTTCAAGCTATGATCTTTACATGTATTATTACATGCCCATGTCCTATTTCAAGTGAATTTCATGTGAATTCTTAAATTCATGATTTTAGTTATGTAATCATGCTATGCTCCCATATTTGAGATATTTCTATATTCAATTTCATGATCCCCATGTGTTTGATGGATTGTCCCATGTTAAAGTATTAATCCCCATGTGTATAATGAAATTCCCAAGTGATGGGTTTCTTCAAATAATGCTTACCTATTATGGTCTCAAATTCTCTCATATGTTCTTATTATTATTGCTATCGAGTCCTGGGGGTTATGAATACTCGGAATTTAGATATTTTTGTAGTCTTTAGTCAAAATAGAATGATTTCATAATATCTCAAATAGTAGCATTCAGTTAGTCAACAAAATCAGTGAATGTTCAGTCAAGCCTAGTACAGACTAGTGATCAGTTCAGTTTCAATTCAGTTGAAAGTAGGATTCAGCACCAAGCGAACCAAAGAATAGGGGCTGTAAAGCCCCGAGTCTGTACCCTGGATGCTACACGATGCTTATGATCCCAAAGGACCACAAGCTAACCCATGACTGATATCTATTATGAGCACTGGATAATAATATTTAAATAAATATGAAATTAGGCTGAAATACCATAAGGTTCAAAATCTAAAATACTGATAAAATATAATATCTGAAATAAGCATTTGCAAAACTAAATACTATCTGAAAAATCTAGTCTGAGAGCCTCCATTCTGAACTTTCTGAAAGTGGATTTACAGGGATAATCCCCCAACTAATTCCATTTACTAAAATACTGAAACTAATGAAATAATGAAGTAAAAAAATTTCCTCAAATGATGAGGACTCACTGCTAAATCTACTGCTGGTTAAATCTGAATCGACTATGCGCGGTCAGGAACCTGAGCGTCCGAACCTATGATATAAGACATCATATCGTAAGAGAAATTATGCATCAGTACGTGGAATATATTGGTATGCTAAATGAGGTAAGGCTGAATGCAAGGGTTCATATGCATGAACAATAACTAACTGAACGATATAGAGTAACTGAATATGAGAGTACATGAATAACTGTAACTACTATCAATATTGGGTATGCAATCTATGCATGTAGATATACTATAATTAAACTTTTCTGAAGCTAAGTACTGAGTTCTGATACTGAGTAACTGATGATCTATAATTATTGATACTAATTGATTGCATCTAAAAGTCCTAACTCTATAGAATTGAACTGAATTATATACTGAAGACTGAAACTGAAACTATGGGAGGTAATCAGCTAAACAGCATGCCCCAAATAAGATAAGATAACTGAGTTGGGGTCTAATCTGTAACCCTAATTAGAAGGGTGTTAGCACCATTCCATAGGTACTAATAACTATTATGGAGTCAGTCCTAACTAATGGGTGACCTCTGAGATCAGTCCTAAACTAGCGGGTGATCCCTGAGTATGCCAGTCCTATCTAACGGGTGACATCTCATAACCTACACTAACTACATAGTTTGGGAACTTAGAGATTGCTTCTAGGGACCCATTCCTAACTAACGGATGAGACTCATCCCTAG
Source organism: Capsicum annuum (assembly GCF_002878395.1). NCBI lineage: Eukaryota > Viridiplantae > Streptophyta > Magnoliopsida > Solanales > Solanaceae > Capsicum > Capsicum annuum. The sequence continues at coordinate 175,601,166 of NC_061122.1, read as the reverse complement.
GCTCGCTCGGTGCTGAATCCTACTCCCAACTGAAAGACATTGAACTGAGTATACTAAATTGAAATGGACTGATATAGAGTTTACTGAGTTTTCCTGAGTTTTGTAACTGACTGAGTTCTACTGATCATGACATGATTGATACTATTTGTAACTGACACTGGCTCTAGATAAACAGCTAAATTTTTCGGTATTAAATACCCCCAGGACTTGATAGCATGAAAAGTAAAGCAAAGCATAATCTTGAATAACATAATAATGTTCACTTGGTCATAATTCATCTATAGAGACATTTTATCAAACACTTTTAATGCATTAACTTGTACGTTAATTGGGAATATATGTTAGCTTGCTAGAATGGCATTATTTCATTCTTATAGACAATTTATCAAACACATAGAAGGCATTCTTGTTTTACTAAATCATACACACTTAGGGTAAACATGGTTATAACAATCTACTTGCAAATTGAATGGTTTATCATTAATATCATGTAAATCAACTCATACAAGGAATAATTCTTGAAACTTGGAATTTAAGTCATAGATAACACATAAACATGGCAATTACAATGCACAAACTTGTAAATTCATGGATTATAACATGGGGATATTACTCAATTCAATATACATGCTATTCAATTTCATGGAATCCACCATTAATCATGGATTTAAAACCCAATCAATGTCAAAACATGAATACAATAAAAATTCATACATGTAAATTACGAATCATGAATCTTGAAGTTTTAAAAATAGATTCTTGGACTCTATAGGTGAAAGGAACGCATAGATGAACACCTAATATACCTTAATTTGTGAGTTTATTAAAGTTCTTGGTGAATCCTTGAACTTTGTGATTGATCTCTTGAACTAGGGTTTTTGCCTCTTGAGAGAGAATGATTTAATTTGGGGGAAAATTGAGTGAATAATGATGTAACTAGGTTAATTAAAGTTGAATTTCATGTTAAAGGATGATTAGGGTGAGGGGCAAAAGACTTTAATGCCCTCAGATTTAAAACTCGAAATTAATGAAAATTCCCAATTTTGTCACCCAGAGTGACGCGGTGCTATCACACCGTGTCACTGGAAAATAGACAACTGAGAACTGGATTGGTGGCACCGTCCAGCACCATCACGGTGTCTTGATGGATCGATCTTTGGTCCTTACCGTGACGCGATGGAATCGCATTGCCTCACTGGAAATTGGAAATTCTGAATTGGGTCTATAGCGTGATGTGCCAATATCGTGGATCAAAACCGGAATTGATGATTGCCATTTGGTCATGCTCTGTGATGTGTTGATGGCTCAGGTGGCACACTGTCTTATTAAAATAGCTCTAACTCTTCGTCCGGGTGTCGAATTTGGGTGAACTTTATACCGTTGGAAAGCTAATTGAATTTCCTACACAATGGAAGGCTCTAAACTAAAATATACTGAGTATTTAAAATAGTTTTTATAGGATTACCCATGTACTAAGACTTAAATTAAGCTAGGGAAATAAGGGTATTACAATATCTCTCCTTTGGGAAGATTCATCCTCTAATGAGAGTGATTAAGCTGAAAAACATGGCAGACTGAGTTTACATATTGAACACACAAAACTGAAACCTGAATACATGACTGAACTACTGACAAACTGAGTTCTTATACTGAACATGTATATCTGATGCATGAGTACATGACTAAAATGATTTATGAATGTGTGACCGAATGTTAAACGATAATAGAGTATCAAGATTATAACTGTAACTGAACACAGAGCTGGGTATAGCTAAGAAAAACTGTTACCTTAAGCTGAGAATACTTATGAACCTAAGATCATTTACTGAACATGTATGAATGGGAATATGAGGGTACGACTAAGCCTGAAACATGATACATGAACTGAATACGTGAACTAAATTAATTCCTTAAATACATGCCATAACTTGGGAATGGTCATACGGTTGAGATTGGAATAAGAGGGTCAATTTATGAGTATCCATTATCCCTAACTGGATTTGTGATGTGGAGAAAGAATGGAAGGTTTAGAACATGAAAGCTTGGGGATTATAGTACATCTCCCCCTTGGGATACTATGTCCCTCAAGAATGCTGACTTAGCTGAGATACTAAGGAAAAGCATGAGATGATGTATGGGGCACCTACAAACTAAACCGTAACTGAAAATCTGGGATCAGAAACTGAGGCATGATACATAAATTAGGTTGAAATCATAACTACTAAGATGTTCCATTTTGGGATAGAACAACTAGATGGAAAGATGGGAAACCATCTAAATTTGTCCTCCCGACTGCTAAACTGAATTGTTGGATTTATGAACTAACTCATACTAAAAACTTATACTCTATTGGAGCAGTTCTGAGACACTCTTTCTATAAGGTTCTAATGACTTTAAGGAGTAAGGAACCATGGTATGCTCTAAATAAGATACCTAAATAAGAAACCATAACATGGCTAAAACTTTGTATTATGGGCACCGATAACCCTACCTACTGAGGTCTGAACTAAACTGAATTCTCTTGCAAAGTTTAAGCCTGCTCAAATCTCTGAAATATATTTAGCCACTTACATAACAATATAACATTCAAGCCTATCTTCATAACTAAAACCTCGTGTAAAACAAGCATGTAACAATCTTTTCTTAACTTGAACCATTTACTCTCTCCTATCTAAGCAATTGCACATCACCATATTATTTCATAACGAGAGTTCACTAAAGGTTAAAACATGAGGACCTGAAGCTTAAACGGACACTCTACTGAACTTGACATTAAACTGGAGCCTGAGAAATAGAATATCAACATAATAGATTTATCAAGAGGTCTAAATTAAGGATATACATGATAAAATCTAAATTTGGCTGATCTTAGGAGCGTAGCATAAGTCCTGGGAACTGAGCATACTTTAAGGTATGAGTACCTGAGTCATGAGCTGCATGACCTGAGTTGGAGTTTCAGTATTCATGGAACATAATTTGTTATACTAAGTGAACTGGGACTCCTTATACTAGGAACTCTAAGCATACCTGATTTTTTATAATATGGCCGAATATGAGCTAGGATCATAGAGATGACTTATAAGGCATGAGTACTGACATTACTACTAAAATATGAAAGCCTGACTTGGTTACTTTTTCTACCATCTCCCTCTTAGCTTAAATCCATCATTCTAAAGCTATTAACCACTTAATCAACAATTTTGAATTGATTTGTTACCATTTTACTCTAAAGTCTAAGGTAGACACTGAGGAGGGCTTCGCTAATATTTTAGGCCTGACACCAAAGCTGATGGCTACATGGGGGTTACAAAGGAAGTAAAGACTCGGGATCTAAAAGACATAAACATAAATATAAAAGACTTATAACATACCCATTACTATATCAGGAAACTTTCCTGATCATGGCGAGACTGGAGTGCATAAAATCTATTCTGGCGTTGACCACTAGTGGTACTAGAAGTGGTGCCCTACTAATTCGGGCGAATAGATGGGACTGGAGGATGGTTGAACTGACCCTTTTGACGCAAATCATTTCCTTTATGAGCCAATACTCTACATTCTCTTATCTTATGGCCTGGCTTACCACATCTAAATCATACATCACTGCCTACTCTACATACACCTAGGTGATTTTTACCATATTCTTTGCAAAGCGAATGAGTACGACCATGGTTCACACTACCCTAGGTTTTGGAGCCTAGTGCCCCATCTCGACTGTCATTTCTAAACTTTGGTACTGGCACACTAGCTAAGGATGGAGCTAGAATTGAAAGTTTAGGATGAAACAGGGAATAGTTACCGCCTTCTGAATTAGGCTGAGCAAAACTAAAACTACCCATTCTAGCTCTCTTATTTTCTCTCTCCTTCTTCTTAAGTTTCTGCTCCTCAATCTATTGAGCATGGGACATAAGCCTAGATATGTCCATCTCTTTAATCAACATCACTATTCTGCACTCTTTAACCACACTATTTGACACCCCAGATATGAACTTGCTCATTCTGGACCTATTATTTGCTACTACATGGGGAGCATACCTGGATAACTGAGTAAACTAGAGGAAATACTCTTTCACACTCATACTTTCTTGCTTGAGGTCGATAAACTCTAACACCTTGGATTCTCTCATCTCTAAGGAAAACAATCTATCTAGAAAGGCAGTGGCAAACTATTCCCATTCTATGGGCTCTGCATCTGTGCCCCTGTCTACCTGCCACTACTTAAACCATGTATGAGCTACATCTTGTAGTTGATAGGAAGCTAACTTAGCACTCTCACTGGAAGTCACTACCATGATGTTTGTGACTTTTTGAACCTGATCAAGGAACTCTTGTGGTCCTCTTCTGACTTAGATCCTGAGAATAAGGGAGGATTCATTTGGGTGAATTCCCAAATTCTAGTTGTAGCAGTATTGGCCACTGGGTTAGCTAGAACATCAGCTGGCCATTTGTTCTGAGTTGCGACTGAATTGGCTAGGGTAGTGAATGTAGCTCTAAATTATACATAAGAGATGTGCTCAACCTGCCTGAACGGGCTGAGGGGCTGACTAATTTTTTATTCTTCTTTCATTAGTCCTTTTAGGAGGCATACTCTGTAAACAAAAGGAAGAAGTATACTGGACTGAGAGTTTTTAACTGGATCTCATGTTTAACCGCATGACATGAATACTGAAAGAAGGGAAATTGTTCCTAAAAACTTTTCATAGCCTCCTATCCATAAGTGTGGCACGCTACACACCCATGCATAAGACTTTACTTGATATGGCTTTCAGAATCACTAGGACTCTATTGAACCTTAGGCTTTGATACCAAGTTTGTAATACCCCGAGTTTCTACCCTGGACGCTACACGATGCTTATGATCCCGAAGGACCATAAGCTAACCTATGACTGATATCTGTTGTAATCACTCAATAATAATACTGAAATAAATATAGAATTAGGCTAAAATTACATAAGTTTCAAAACCTAAACTACTGATAAAATATAACATCTCAAATTACAATCCATAAAACAGAATACTATCTGAAAATCTAGTTTGAAAGCCTCTAATCTGAACTGTCTGAGAGTAGAATTGAAGAGGCAATCCCCCAACTAACTTCATCTATTGATATACTAAAACTATTGAAATAATAAAGTAAAAGAATGTACTCAAATAATGAGGACTCACTGCTAAATTTACTGCTGGTTGAATCTAAATCTGATTATACACGGTCAGGAACCTGAGCATCCAAACCAATGATATGAGACATTATAGTGCAAGAGAAAATATGCGTCAGTACGTAGAATATACTAGTATGATCGATGAGTTAAGGATGAATGCAAGGGTTCATATGCATGAACAATAACTAACAGAACGATAAAGAGTAACTAAATATGAGAATACAAGAATAACTGAAACTACTATCAATACTGGGTAGGAAATCTATGCATGTAGATATACTATAACTGAGCTTTTCAGAAGCTAAGTACTGCGTTTTGATACTGAGTTCTGATATTGAGTACTAATAATCCGTGATTACTAATACTGATTGACTACATCTGATAGTCCTTTCTCTATAGAAATGAACTGAGTTCTATACTAAAGACTGAAACTGAAACTATAGGAGGTAATCATCTAACCGCATGCCTAAAATAAGATAAGATAACTGAGTTGGGGTTCAATCTATAACCCCAATTAGAAGGGTGTTAGCACCATGCCACGGGTACTAAAAACTGCTATGGATTTAGTCCTAACTAATGGGTAACCCCTGATATCACACCTAAACTAACAAGTGACCCCTGAAATCAGTCCTAAACTACCGGGTGATCCCGGAGTATACCAGTCCTATCTAACGGGTGACATCTCATAACCTACCGCTGGCTATGTAGTTCGAGAACTTAGGGATTGCTTCTAGGGACCCAGTCCTAACTAACGAGTGAAAACCCATCCCTAGGCTCATTCGATGTTGAATCCTACTCCAAACTGAAAGACACTGAACTGAGTATACTAAACTGGAATAGACTGGTACAGAGTTTACTGAGTTTTCCTGATTTTTGTAACTGTCTGATTTCTACTAATTGTGACATGACTGATACTATTTTTAACTGACACTATCTTTAGGTAATCAACTAAATTGTAGGGTATTAAATACCCCTAGGACTCGATAGCATGAAAAGTAAAGCAAAGCATAATCTTGAATAACATAATACTGTTCACTTGGTCAAAATTCATCTATCGAGACATTTTATCAAAACTTGTAATGCATTAACTTGTACATGAATGGGGAATACATATTAGCATGCTATAATGGCATTATTTCATTCTCATAGACAATTTATCAAACACATGGGAGGTATTCTTGTTTTACTAAATCATATACACTTAAGGTAAACATGGTTATAACAATCTACTTGCAAATTGAATAGTTTATCATGAATATCATGTAAATCAACTCATACAAGGAATAATTCTTTAAACTTAGAATTAAAATCATGGATAACACATAAACATGGAAATTATAATGCCCAAACTTGCAAATTCATGGATTATAACATGGGGATTAATCAATTCAATATACATGCTATTCAATTTTATGGAATCCACCTTTAATCATAGATTTAAAACTCAATAAATATCAAAACATGAATACAATCAAATTTCATACATGTAAATCATGAATCTTGAAGTTTTAAAAATTGATTCTTGGATTCTATGGGTAAAAGGGGCCCATAGATGAACACCTAACATACCTTAATTTATAAGTTTCTTGAAGTTCTTGGTGAATCCTTGAACTTTGTGCTTGATCTATTAAACTAAGGTTTTTTCCTATTGAGAAAGAATGGTTTAATTTGGAGGAAATTTGGGTGAATAAGGAAGTAACTAGCTTAATTAGAAGTGAATTTCAAATTAAAGGTTGACTGGGTGAGGGGTAAAAAACTTTAATGCCCTCATATTTAAAACTATCATGTTGTGTAACTAGAAAATAGACAACTGGGAACTAGACTGGTGGCGCGATGCAGCACCATCGCGGTGTCTTGCTGGATGCATCTTTGGTCCTTGGCACGATGCAGTGGAATCGCGTTGCCTCACTGGAAATTGACAATTGTGAACTAGTCCTATAGCGCCAATGCGCCAATATCGCAGAGCAACACTAGAATTGATGATTACCATTTGGTCATGCTCCGCGACGTGTTGATGGCTCAGGTGGCACACTGTCTTACTAAAATAGCTCTAACTTTTTGCCCTAGTGTCGGATTTGGGCAAACTTTATACTGTTGGAAAGCTAATTGAATTTCCTATGCTATGGAAGGCTCTAAACTGAAATGTACTGAATATTTCAAACATTTTGTATTGGATTACTCATGTACTAAGACTTAAATTAAGCTAGGGAAATATGGAGTATTACAATATCTCCCCTTGGGAACATTCGTCCCCGAATGAGACTGATTAAGTTGAGAAACATAATAGGCTAAGTTTATATGCTAAATATAGAAAACTAAAACTTGACTACATGACTGAACTACTGATAAACAAAGTTCTTATACTAAACATGCATATCTAATGCATGAGTACATGACTGAATTGATTCATGAATGCGTGTCCAAATATATAACAATAATAGAGTATTAAGATTATAACTATAACTGAACATAGAGTTGGGTATAGCTAAGAAAGACTGTTACCTTAAGCTGAGAATACTGATGAACCTAATATCATTTACTGAATATGTATGAACAAAGAAATGAGGGAAAGACTAAGACTGAAACATGATACATGAAATGAATACGTGAACTAAACTGATTCCCTGAATACATGCGATGACTTGGGAATGGTCATACGTCTGAGATTGGAATGAAAGGATCAACTTATGAGTACCCATTATCCCTAACCAGATTCATGATGTGAAGAGAGAATGGAACGTTTAGAGCATGAAAGATTGGGGATTATAGTGCATATCCCTCTTGGGAGACAAAGTCCCTCAAGAATGTTGACTTGGCTGAGATACTAAAGAAAAGTATGAGACGATGCAAGGGGCACCTAGGAACTGAATCATGACTGAATATATAGGATTAGGAACTGAGGCATGATACATAATTTGGGTTGAATTGTAACTACTAGGATATTTCATTTTGGTATAGGAAGATTAGATGGAAAGATGGGAAACCATCAAAATATGTCTTCCCAACTGCTAAACTAAATTATTGGCTTTATGAACTAACTCATACTGAAAACTTATACTCAATTGGAGCATTTCTGAGACACTCTTTCTATAAGGTTCTAACTACTTTAGGGAGTAAGGAACCCTGGTATGGTCTGAATAAGATATCTGAATAAGAAACCATAACTTGGCTAAAAATCTATAATATGGGCACTGATAACCCTACGTACAGAGTTCTGAGCTGAACTGAATTCTCTCACTAAGTTTAAGCCTACTCAAATCTCCAAAATACATTTTTCCACTTACACAAAAATATGACATTCAAGCCTATCACTATAACTTAAACCTCATGTAAAACAAGCATGAAACATACTTTTCTTAACATGAACTATTTTCTCTCTCTTATTTAAGAAACTGCTTATCACTGCATTATTTCATAAGGAGAGTTCACTAAAGGTTAAAACATGAGGACCTAAAGCATAAATGGACACTCTACTAAACTTGACATTTAACTTAAGCCTGAGGAATAGAATATCAACATCATGGATTTATTAAGAGGTCTAAACTGAGGATATACATGACGAAATCTGAATTTGGTTGATCATTAGGAGCATAGCATGAGTCCTGGGAACTAAGCATACCTAATTTTCTATAAAATGGCCGAATATGAACTAGGATCATAGTACTGACATATAAGTCATGAGTACCCACATTATTAATATTACTACCAAAATCTAAAAGCCTGACTTCGTTACTTATTCTCCCATCTCCCCTATGCTTAAAGCTATTATTCTACAGTTGTGAACCACCTAATCAATAATTCTAAACTGTGATATCACCACTTTACTCTAAAGTCTAGGGTAGATACTGAGGACGGCTCTGCTAATATTTTGGGTCTGACACCAAAGTTGACAGCTAAATAGGGGTTACAAAGATAGTAAAGCCTCGGGATCTAATATGGCATAAATATAAAGATGAAAGAATTATAACATACTCGTAACTATATCAGGAAAACTTCCCTGATCATGGAGAGACTGGAATGCATAAAACCTGTTCTGGCATTGACCACTAGTGGTACTGGAAGTGGCGCCCTGCTGAGTCGGGAGACCAGATGGGACTGGAGGATTATTGAACTAACCCTGCTGACGAAAATCTTTTCCTCTATAAGCCAATACTATATACTTCTACATCCTGTGGCCTGGTTTAACACATCCAAAACACACATCGTTTCCTACTCTACACACACCTAGGTGATTTTTACCATATTCTTTACAAAGTGGATGGGTACGACCACTGCTCATACTACCCTAGATTTTGGAGCTTGGTGCCTCATCTCGACTATTATTTCTAAACTTTGGTACTGCGCACTAGCTGAGGAAGGAGCTGGAACTAAAAATTTGGGACAAAATAGGGAACAGTTACCATCTTCTGACTGAGGCTAAGTAAAACTAAAACTACCTGTTCTGGCCCTCTTATTCTCTCTCTTCTTCTTTTTAAGCTTCTGCTCCTTAATATGTTGAGCATGGACGATAAGCCTAGATATGTCCATCTCTTTAATCAATATCATTGTTTTATACTTTTTAAACATACTATCTGATACCCTCGATTTGAACTTACTCATTCTGGACCTATTGTCTGCTACTACATAGGGAGCATACGTGGCTAACTGAGTAAACTTGAGAAAATACTCTTTCACACTCATACTGCCTTGCTTGAGGTTAATGAACTCTAATACCTTGGCTTCTCTTATCTCTAAGGGAAAGAATCTATCTAGGAAGGCAATATCAAACTCTTCCCATTCAATGGGCTCTTTATCTGTGCCCCTATCTGCCTACCACTGCTTAAACTGTTTATGAGCTATATCTTGTAACTGATAGGCACCTAACTTAGTACTCTCACTAGAAGTCACTCCTATGATGTTTGTGACTTTCTGAACCTAATCGAGGAACTCCTATGGGTCCTCTTCTGACTTAGATCCTGAGAATAGGGAAGGATTAATTCGGGTGAAGTCCTAAATTATAGTTGTAGAAGTATTGGCCACTAGGTTGGCTGGAACATTAGGTAGCTATTCATTCTGAGCTGCGACTGAATTGTCTAGGGTAGTGAATGAAGCTCTAAATTCTATATAAGAGACGTGTTTGTCAAGGGGATTTACCTGAACGGGCTGAGGGGTTGAGTAATTTCTGGTCCTTCTTTTGTTAGTCCTTTTAGGAGGTATGTTCTTTAAATAGAAAGAAGAAGTAGATTAGACTGAGAGTTTTTAACTGAAGATCATTTTCACTCGCACGACATGAATACTAAAAGAAGGGAAACTGCTCCTACAAACATCTCATAGCCTTCCATCTATAAGTGTGGTACGCTACACACCTAGGCACAAGACTCTACTTGATGTGCCTTTAGAATCCCTAGGACTCTGTTGAACCTTTAGATTTGATACCAAGTTTGTAATGCCCTGAGTCTATACCCTAGATGTTATACAGTGTTTATGATCCCGAAGGACCATAAGCAAACCCATGATTTTTATATACTGTGAGCACAGGAAAATAATACTGAAATAAATTGAAATTGGGCTAAAATGCCATAAGGTTCAAAATCTAAAATACTGATAAAATTTAACATCTAAAATAACCATTCGTAAAACTGAATACTATCTGAAAAATCTAGTCTGAAAGCCTCTAATTTGAACTATCTAAAAGTAGAGTTGAAGGGATAATCCTCCAACTAACTCTATCTTCTGAAATACTGAAACTACTAAAATAATAAAGTAGAAGAATATCCTCAAATGATTAGGACTCACTTTTAAGTCTACTACTGGCTGAATCTAAATCTGAATATACGTGGTTAGGAACCTGAGCATTCGAATCTATGATATAAGACATCATAGCACTAAAGAAAGTATGCATCAGTACTTAGACTATACCGGTATGCTAAATGAGGTAAGGTTGAATGCAAGGGTTCATATGCATGAAAAATAACTAACTGAACAATATAGAGAAACAGAACATGAGAGTACATGACTAACTGAAACAACTATCAATGCTGGGTATGCAATCTATGTATGTAGATATACTGTAACTGAGTTTTTCTAAAGCTATGTACTGAGTTCTGATACTGAGGTAATGATGATCTGTGATTATAGATACTGATTAACTACATCTGACAATCCTAACTTTGTAGAACTAAACAGATCTCTATACTGAAGACTGAAACTAAAACTATGAGAGGTAATTATATAACGACGTGCCCTAAATAAGATAAGATAACTGAGTTGGGGTTCAATTTGTAACCCCAATTGAAAGGGTGTTAGCACCATGCCACGGGTACTAAAAACTACTGTAGAGTCAGTCCTAACTAATGGGTGACCTTTGAGATCAGTCCTAAACTAATGGGTGACCCCTTAGATCAGTCCTGAACTATCGGGTGATCCCTGAGTATACCAGTCCTATCTAACGGGTTGCATCTCATAACCTACACTGGCTGTGTAGTTTAGGAACTCAGGGATTACTTCTAGGGACCCAATCCTAACTAACAAAGGAGACCCCATCCGTAGGCTCGCTCGGTGCTGAATCCTGCTCCCAACTTAAAGACACTAAACTGAGTATACTAAACTGGAATGGACTGATATAGAGTTTAATGAGTTTTCCTAAGTTTTGTAACTGACTGAGATCTGCTGATCATGAAATCACTGATACTATTTGTAACTGACACTGGCTCTAGGTAAATAGCTAAATTATTGGGTATTAAATACCCCCAGGACTCGATAGCATGAAAAGTAAAGCAAATCATAATCTTGAATAACATAATAATGCTCACTTGTTCATAATTCATCTATATAGACATTTTATCAAACACTTGTAATGCATTAAATTGTACATGAATGGGGAATACATGCTAGCATACTGTAATGGAATTATTTCATTCTCATAGATAATTTATCAAACAAATGGGAGACATTCTTGTTTTACTAAATTATAAACACTTAGGCTAAACATGGTTATAACAATCAACTTGCAAATTGAAGGGTTTATCATGAATATCATGTAAATCAACTTATACAAGGAACAATTCTTGAAACTTGGAATTTAAATCATGGAAACACATAAACATAGAAATTACAATGCCCAAACTTGCCAATTAATGGATTATAACATAGGGATTACTCAATTCAATATACATGCTATTCAATTTCATGGAATCCATCATTAATCATGGATTTAAAACTAAATAAATGTCAAATCATGAATATAATCAAATTTTATACATGTAAATCATGAATCATGAATCTTGAAGTTTTAAAACGGATTCTTGGACTCTATGGGTGAAAGGGACCCATAGATGAACACCTAACATACCTTAATTTGTGAGTTTCTTAAAGTACTTGATGAATCCTTAAACTTTATTCTTGATCTCTTGAACTAGGGTTTTTACCTCTTGTGAGAGAATGGTTTAATTTTAGGGAAAATTGGGTGAATAATAAAGTAACTAGGCTCATTAGAGGTGAATTTCATGTTAAAGGCTGACTGGGGTGAGGGGTAAAAGACTTTAATGCCCTTAAATTTAAAACTTCAAATTATTGAAAATTCCTAATTTTGGCACCCGACTTGATGCGGTGCTATCTCGCCATGTCACTGGAAAATAGACAACTAGGAACTGGACTGGTGGCATGATGTGGCACCATTGCGGTGTTTTGCTGGATACGATCTTTGCTCCTTGGCGCGATGCGGTGGAATCTTATTACCTTACTTGAAATTGATAATTGTGAACTAGTTTTATAGATCGATGTGTCAATATCGTGGAGCAATACTCAAATTGATGATTTACATCTGGTCAAGCTCCATAATGCGTTGATGGCTCAGCTGGCACACTTTCTTACTGAAATGGCTCTAACATTCGTTCGAGTGTCGGATTTGGGCAAACTTTATATCGTTGGAAAGATAATTGAATTTCCTATGCAATGGCAAGCACTAAAATAAAATATACTTAGTATTTCAAAAATTTTGTATGGGATTACTCATGTACAAACACTTAAATTAAGATAGGGAAATACAGAGTATTATAGAGGTATTCCTATCTGTAAAGTGTTTTACCTTTAGTAGCAGTCCCTGAGTTATTGAACTACGTAGCCAGCATAGGGTAAATTATCATTTTTTTTCATACTAGGGTTGATGTAACCATATACATCTCATGAGTCTTCCTGCCAGATTAGGGTTGACCCAGCGAATGTTAGTAACCCGTGGCACGGTGCTAACATACTTCCAATTGAGGTTATGGGTTGGACCCCAAATTATTCTATAATAAAGGTATGTCGATTAGCTAATAAATCCCATAGTCTCAATTATAATCTCAGTTCATAATTTATTTCAAAGTTCAGTTTTAGGTTTTCTTGACCATAGCATACAGTTATCAGTTATTCAGTAATCAGTATTTTAGTTTACAAACTATTTCAGAATCATTTAGATGCTTGGTCTTGCAATCTCAGATATTATAGATTCCATACATTCATGCTCAGTTATCTCATGTTTTTTAGATAGTCCTCAACTCATATACATAGTACTCCACAGTTTCAGTCTAGTTATTCAGACTAAGTACAGTTCAGTCTTACACGACCAGTAGTAAGCTAGTAGTCATTCAGTTAATCAGATAAGTTTAGTATATGACTATGTTTGGTTTTGTATGTTTATGCATTTGTGCTCAGTATGATTGTACACTCAGATCCTCAAGTTATGTCAGTCTCCATCACGTAGTTTTAGACTCAGTATTCATACAGTGAACATGTTTTACCATATCCCAAATCAGTTCTACTTATATCCTTAAAGTATTGTTTTAAAGAAACTAAGTTTAAAGATTTACCATCTTATCAGAGTATGTTTGTCACTCGTGCTTTAGGATATTTTAGTTTTCAATTTATTCCAGACTATTGGTTAGTCTACACACACTTAACATGTATATTTTAAATTGCGTTTGAAATCAGTTTTACTTATTGCATTCACCCCTGATATTTAGTGTATCCCAAAAGTACTGATCCACATATACGTCTATGTGGCTTTATTATTTCATAATATAGGTACCATTTGTAGCCCGTACATCATGATTAGACAGTTGCAGATTCTAGTAAGTAAGTAATGAGTTCTCCTACTTAGGGAACTCCAGACAGTTTTAGTTCATGTACAGTTTATTTATTTTTATAGTTGGAGGCATGTTCCAGCTATCTATAGTCAGTATAGTAGAGGCTTCATAGATGTTAGTCAGAGTCAGTTGCGTAATTTCAGTTCTTTTCCCAGTTTTAATCAGATTGTAAACTTTATCGGTATTGTACTTATTCAGATTTTGCCATGATTATGTTTTCGTACAGCAGAACTTGTTATTTATTTTATTATAATTTAATTACTTAATAGTATACCAGTTCATGGGTTAGCTTGGGGTCACTTGTGGTTCCAAGCATCACGTGGCATCCAGGGTGTACTTTTGTGGTGTTACAAACTTGGTATCAGAGCACAGAGTTCAAGTGTCCTAGGGTGTCCCTGAAGTCGTGTCTAGTAAATTCTTATGGAATAGTATGGAGATGTTTGTACTTTTCTTCAAAAGGTTACAGGGTATTTAGGAAATATTTCCCTTCTTTCATGACTCAGATCGTGCTATAGAAAGGTTTTATAAGAAACTTATATAGATTTTCATCTTTCTCTATTCATGTCATCTCTACCTTATTTTCAAGGTAACAGAAACAATCAAGCTCAAATTTCTATAGACAGTTGTGGGATTGTACATAGACTTGTATGTATCCCTTTATTTCTTTTAAGTTCTAAAGTTTAAAGGACTTCATTTATGTTCAGTAAAAATCATGCACTAAGCCAAAGTCAGATGTCCTTTCAAATTCCTCCCAAGTTTCTATGATGGTATGTGATCTCGAGTTAAAAGAATGAACCTAGAAGTTTAGCAGTAGTAGAGTTAGGATATCATTATCCAGATTGAGCAGATTATGTATTCATGGGGCTAGTTGTACAAAAGGTAAATTAGAAGGCCTGAATAGTATATGCAAGAATTTAAGTTTATTGATTTGAAATTAACTATGATGACGTGTTTATGATCTAGAAGTGTAACCAAGTTGATGGGATTGCATTATTTCTAAGTTTTAAATTATATGTCGAGAAAAGTGTAAGTATGTGATGACGATTACAGAAGCTAAAGAAAGTTATGGGTAGTATATTCTATGAGAGTTTAGTATTTATATGTATCGTTATACCTTGGACTCTTGAGTAAAGTGGTTGTAGTTCAGTTAGAGTTTATTAAGTGGTTCACAGACTTAGAATGATGGCTTAAGGATAAAGGGGAGATGATAGAATAAGTAACCAAGTCAGGCTTTTAGATTCTAGTAGTAGTGCCAGTTTGTGTAGAAAAGTAGTTCGGTAGGATGATTCCCAACCTATTCTTATCTCAGTGCAAAGTTTTTCAGTCATCACAATAGCTACTCATGCCTTATATGTCAGCCCTATGATCACAGCTCATATTCATGCACTTTATAAAAAAATCATGTACACTTCCAGTTCCTAGTATGAGGAGTTCCAGTTCATATGAGGAATTTTGTAGCTCAAGACCCAACAAATTATAGATAATTGAATTATCTTTCCAACTATACCAATTTTTCCTTAATCTGATACCTGAGCGAAAAGTTATGGTATTTTTTATGAGAGGCAGTAAGCCTATGAGATTGGGACGGACGTGTCAATCATCGACACGATTAGCAACACGATGCGATGGAAACCATGTCACTAACTATTTCACATGCTATTTCAGTTCCTAAAGGGTCTAGGGGCACTTTGGTCTCTTTTCCTTACCGAAATCCGCCCATAACACTTAAAGCTCCCCTTATAGCTTAGGAAACCTTCTTGGGATATTTTGGGAAATCCTTAAACATTAGGGTGACTTAAGCCTTCTATCAATTTTTGGTTGGTCAAAATACCCGATTAGAATATGATTGGACTTTAAGATTATTTATTGGATTTATTAAGTAAACTCCCTACCTTTGTAAACTCTTCGTTGAAGTTGGTAATTGATATTAAATGGACTCCAAGGAAATTATGTATGTTACGCCTCAATTCCTATTGGGGCGGACAGGTACCCATAGTCGAAAAGGCCCGAGAGAACCAATCCATAACCCTGTACTTCTCATGCCCGCAACTATGACAACCAAAGGTTCTGGAAAACATGCCATTATGCATTGTTGAGAATAACTACGTAGGTAAGTACAAAATTATATATGCAACACTTGGTTGTTGGGGACACCACATCTAAAAGACAAGACACTACCATGTTTAACTTCACATTAGTCTACAAAGCCTCTAAAATATACATAGAGTTAGTTAGGGTCGGGACAAATCCCCGCCCTACTCATGACTACTGTATAATACCAAAATATATAGAACACACTTGAAAAGCCCCGAATCAACTTGGAGCTCACCAATGGTCACTGAATAGACTGTGCTCCTACTAGCGAGGTGTATTAGCTAAAGCACCTATGCCTGCAACATGAAATACAAGTCCCCCATGAGGGACATCAGTACAAAAATATGTACTAAATATGTAAGGCTAAAGGTAACAACACATGATACAAGAGCTCAATCAAATTCAGATACAAGTGTATAAGTAATACTAGTATACTGCCTTTATATATACTTGTGGGACTATGTACATTGCATTTTTTATTCATTTTTACTTTTCTTACTTCATAATCTTTGTAAGCCATATAATGCAAATGACCAGCTGATCAGTGGTAAATAGATAAATTAGTCTCGGCCCATGCTAGGCTTACGCCCCTAAGCTGCCACGCACATATGAACATTGGGATAGGTCCATGCTAGGATTTTTCCCCTAAGTTGCCACCCACATATAAAGGTATCAAGATCAGCCCATGCTAAGCTTATGACCCTGAGTTGCCACTCGTTTTACAGATTGTGTTACTTAGTCTATTTAGTCTTTGAGATTGTTACTTTGGTAGTCATAATATTATGGTACCTTAAAATAATAATCTACCAATAAGATACAGGTAAATGGACACTTAATGAACAACAATGGGATGGGGAGCTGTTGGAACATAAATAAAGTGTTTAAGAGCTTAAAATAACACATGGGTCTTATTTGAGTAAACGGAGAACTCCTAAAATTTTCTAGTGAAAATAAACATACAGGCCTAATAATAAGCATGTATTGAGGTGTTTTAATATGTTAGAGAGTGGGAACAAGGTCATTGGCTACTTGGGATATAATACGCTGCTATTTTGTATCACTTGTTTATAGGATAACCTTGGAAGCTTACATAATGGAACAAATGTCCAATTTCATGCCAAAGAGTACAAAATAGAGTATGCCTTACATACCTGGTTATATAACTTTGAAAACCAAACTTAACTTCCCTCCTTTTAGATTACTTATTTATAATAGAATATATGGTAAACTAATATTAGCAACAAATTGACACATTTGGGCTATTTAACTTCACCAAAATAGTAATTGGGCAGTAAGCCCTTAATCTATCAATCAAGGGTGTTATTTTAACCCTTTTCTCCTCCAATTACACCCACATACTATACATGTTCGGATAAGATTCATCGAAACCACCTTGGCTTCATTACACTCTCCAAATAATATGCAAAATAGATTGGGCAGTAACCAAAAGCAATAATTAGTTCGGTGATGTACTACCACACCTTTATTCTATATTTCAATTTGAACTAGTCACACCTTTCTCCAACATCAACCTGGCAACCCATAACATAGACATACAAAACAGTCCATAAATCAGCCCCAAATCCCTTTTATTGTAGCAATCAATTATTGAACTTATCATCTCTTGAGTTCTCAATAACAACACATTCATAACCCTCTCTCAAATTCATATATAAAGAGAACAAAATGGTGAAGTCACCTTACCTTAATTCTGCAACTTATTCTTTTAATTTGAACTCCTTAAGAACTTCAACTTTTACTTTTCTTCACACTTAAAACCAAACAAGAAAGGAGATCTCTTAATAACAAAGAAAAAAGTGAGCAATTAGTGTGTTCTATATTCTGCCTTGAATTAATAATTAAGCACTTATAGCATGATTTCTTAATCTTTCATGATATAATTAAGCTAAACCATAAGTATTTTCTCTTACCTTGGGCTGCAAAGGTTGGGGTTTCTCCAAGAACCCTAAAAGAAAATATAGGGCTGCTCTTAGTTTCTTTAAAGAAAGTAGAAAGATTTTGTGAAGTGTAACCTTTTTGTGACTTAAGAATGAGGGAAAATGACCAGAAACTTCAGCTTATAAAGGCGTATTTTTGGCCATCCACTTAGCTGCATTTTGGACCCCAAATTTGATCAAATTGGTCCAAGTAGGTGATGCACCTACTAAGGAGTTCAAGCTACTCAAAATGTCAAAGTAGGTGATGCGCCTACTTGCTTAATTTCTTAGTTGAGCTCAATTATATTTGGGCCTTGGCAAATTTTTGAGTTGGGCCATTTATCTATTTTCTTCCTCTTTTATTCAATTTGGGCCCAAATAAGTACATTATTATTGGCCCAAATCTAGTCCATAGCCCTGGGTCTATTAGTTTGGTCCAAATAGCCTAAGTAGGTGACTCACCTACTAGCTTAATTAAGTGAAGCAAGCACCTCAATATTCTATTTCATTTCCAGATCCTAAACCCTTTAATCTAACTTAAAACTTGTACACACTTAAACTTTAGATTCAAATACCAGCTTACAATTCTAAGTTAAATAGTTGTATCGATGTTAATTTGATTGTGTCACATTAAAATGTATGGGCAGTATCTAGAACTCCATCTATACTATAAATACCCACATAATAAATCTCTTCCATCGCCTACACTACAAGGTTATACCAAGTTCCATATAAATAGAACAAGTTCATGCAAAATATAAGGTGTTTCAATGTATTACTATTATTATTATTATTCAAGATTTACTTACTAGTTCTGATTTGAGTTCGGTGATTATGATC
Organism: Capsicum annuum; assembly: GCF_002878395.1. Taxonomy (NCBI): domain Eukaryota; kingdom Viridiplantae; phylum Streptophyta; class Magnoliopsida; order Solanales; family Solanaceae; genus Capsicum; species Capsicum annuum. Next base: position 175,582,032 of record NC_061122.1, on the reverse strand, counting down.
TATATGTGGTATTATTTTGATGGTAGCATTCTTTGGTTTTGTTTTGAGTCCAGAATTATGGTGTGAAGGGAATTTCAAATATAGTTTCACCAGTGAATATTAGTTAAAGTTTTTATTATTGGTATTTTTTTCCTTAATTGCGTCCACCGAACTTATGGGAGCTCATTTGGGTTATTTCCTCGCTTGCTTTCACCTTCTAGGCTTATAGGGGTCCAGTTAGGTTATAGTAAGAGTGTATTTATCTAATTCGTTTGTTCTTATTTATCTAATTCGTTTGTTCTTGCACAATTTCCATTTTATCTGAATTGGAGTATTTATTTCAGATTTAGACTTATCCATTACTTCGTTTAATTTCTCACATTTTATCATTCTTTTATTATGATTTAGCTCAATCGACCTATTCCTACTAAGTTGTAATTTCTTTAGTACTCATACTGCACTTTCTTATTTTTTTTTATGTAGATCCAAGTACTAGTCCCTTTCATTAACATTACATCCAGATTTCTTTTGGGACATGGAGATAGGGTGAGCTTTTAGAGCCAAAGCTAATCTTCTCTCATTCTACTATTTTTGGATAATTTTTACTTTTGAGACTACCTATATATTGATATTATTTAGTACTTATATTTTGTATTTAGTGGATCTTATGTCGGCCTTATCAGGTCATAGGATACTCTTTTATACACTTTTCTTATTTTCCACTCTTATTTAGTGTCTTTCGCTTATATTTATTTACTTATAACTCAGTGTATGCTTCTTTTTTGGTATTTTTTATACCTTTCACCAATTAGCCCATTACTATTATTTTAGGTTATGGTTTGACTTACCTACTGGTAGGTTAAGGTAGGTGACATCATGACTTAAAAAATTAGATCATGACAAATTAGTAGTAGAACATCTAGGTTTACTGTTATTGTTGGTACAACAGCAAATGTTTAGTAGAGTGTCGTTAAGTAAAATGATGGCATTCATTTCTTATCTTCGGAATGATATAGGACATTCGTAAGAGAGCTTCACTTTCCCAAAGTTGTGTTGGTTTTAAAAATTCGTATTGTTTCACTCATTCTCATATGTTTAAGATACGAGCTACGATGATTGTAGATGAGCACCCTAAGTTCGGAGCTAGAGCACTTGTTACAGGTCTTATTCTACCCAAGGGATAAGGTCAGGTGAGAGTTGCAACCCCATCTAGGGGTCGGAGCCTTCAGCAGATCCTACAATTGCTTTTGAGAACAAAGATTCTGCCACCCCAGCCATTTATGTGACAAGGGGCAGCCTAGGCTTCACTAGAGTTTATTTCTTCTTCACTACTCAGATATTTCTTACTTTAGTTTTTGGGATTAGCTGGTGGTGCAACCTCTGATGGTATTCCATCCACATATCAAAGTAGTATAAGTGTTGAGGTGCAGCTTATTGTTGAGGCTTCTAGAGTTGAGATTCATCCAACCTTGATAGTTTCTCAACTGGAAGTTGCTCAATAAGTTTCTTATCTTGAGTAGATGATGTTGACACTTTTTTGAGGTTAACTCTACCTAGGTTTGTAGGAACTTTGAGGGAGGATGCATTTGAATTCTTAACTACTTTTGAGGATAGGCTTTATAATCTGGTCCTGGTTAAGGTGTTTGGGGTCGACTACACTACTTTTTAGTTGAACTTAGAAGCTAGGCATTGGTGGATAGGTTATCTTGATTCCAGGATAGCTAGATCCCTCCTTTGACAAGAACTCAATTTTTTGAGGCTTTCTTAAAGAAGTTTATTCCTCCCAGTCTTTAAGAGCATCTAAGAGATCAGTTTACAAGGTTATAGTATGGTTTTATAACTGTTGTTCAGTATAAGGCAAGATTCCATGAGTTGGCCAGACATGCTACAACAATCTTACCTACTAAGTATGAGTATATTCAGTATTTTTTTAGAGGACTGAGACTTCCTCTTCGCATGGCCACTCAGAGTTTAGTTGCCTCTGGTAGATCTATTTTAAAGGTTTCTAATTATACCTAAACTATGGAACAGATATATCATAAGGTCCAAGGAAAAGCGATAAAAGGCCACATTAGAAGGGTAGTTTCAATAAGAACTAGAGTGACTCACAGTTCAAAGGCAAAGGTTCTCAGGGTAGGTACCCTACACGTCAGTTCTATCAGCACCAGGGCATTCTAGTATGCACGTTCATGTAGAGCTTAAAATCATGGGTGGAGGCCAGTCTGGTTATACTGACTACACTGGCTAGGGCAGTGGCTAGTCTTCTAGAGGTGCATATTTTGTTTCTTCTAAACGAGGTGGCAATTATAGGTTAGTCTGATCTTTTAAACATAGTGGAGTGCCAAGGGCTTGCTATGATTATGGGGTTGCTGATCATTACTCTAAACAATAACTATGATGTGGGATAATTTAGTCTACAACTCAGAGTGTGCAACCGATCAGATCAGTTCTACCACTAGTTAAAGGTCTTGAAGAGGTTCTCAGGAAGATAAGATAGGTAGTCGATCAAACACCTAGTCTAAAAGTGGATAGGGTTAGTTGTATATTGTACCTAGCAGGTCAGAGGTAGATTTTTGGAATTTGTTATTATAGGTACTATTTTAATATACTGCCAGCTAGCTATTGCCTTATTTTATTGGGGATCCACTTATTCATATATTTCTTCTTATTCTGCATCGTAGTTAGAGTTATCTTGGGAGCCTTTATCAGTATCATTGCATGTATCTACTCCCGTGGGTGATTCTTATGTTTATAGATCATGTATTATGATTGTTCAAGTGTTTGATACTCTGGCTGATCTTGTTATAATGGATATAGTGGTTTTGATGTGATTTTTGGCATAGACTGGTTATTTTTCTATCACACGGTCTTGGATTTCTTCGCTAAGACCATTACCTTAGACAAGCCTGGTATACTTTTGGTTATGTGGTAGGGTTCTTTAATCCCAACATTAATAGAGATTATTTCATATATTTAGGCTAGGATACTAATATTGGGGGTTTGTGAGAGTTATCTTTCTTATATTTGTGATGTTAGTGAGTAGAGTCATTCACTTGATTCTGTTTCTATTATCTGTGAGTTTTTTAATGTCTTCCCTACTGGCCTACCTGGCCTTTCTCCTAAGCATGATATTGAGTTTGCTATTAATCTTGAGGATGGGATTCTGTGGATCTTAAGAAGCTAAATTCTCGGCTTTAGGATCTCTTGGATAAGGGTTTTATTAGGCTGAGTATATCTTCTTAGGGTGATTTTTGCTTGTTTATAAATAAAAATAATTGTTATATGTGTATGTGTACCGACTACAGCCAGTTGAATAAGGTGACAGTGAAGAATAAATATCATATGCCTCATATTGATGATTTGTTTGACTAGCTTCAAGGAGCGGTAGTGTTCTCTAAGATTGACTTGAGATATGGTTACCATCAATTGAGGATTAGGACTGTGGACATCCCTAATATATCCTTTAGGACTCGCTATGACCATTATGAGTTCGTAGTAATGTCTTTTAGATTGACCAATGCCCTAACAACATTCATGGATTTGATGAATTACATTTTAGGCCTTATTTAGACTCTACATGATTGTCTTTATTGTGATATCTTAATTTCTAGAAGAATAGAGAAGAGCATGATCAATATTTGAGGATTGTGCTCTAGGAATGTGGTTCTCAAAGTGGGATTTCTGGTTAGAGTCTCTGACATTCCTAAGGAATGTGGTGTCTAAGGATGAGATTATGGTGGATTCAATAACGATTGAGGTGATTCGTGATTGGGATAAACCTATATTTCAAATTGAGGTTAGCAGTTTTATTTATTTGGTAGGCTACTACAGGTGGTTCATCAAGGGATTTGATACTATTGCAGCACCTAACTAGATTGACTAGAAAGGAGGTTCCATTTCAGTGGTCCAAGGAGTGTATGTGGAGCTTTTTAAGTGCAAGAGTTTACTTATTTTATCTCCTATCTTGACTCTTTTAGTTTAGGGAGAGGAGTTTATGGTTTATTGTGATGCCTATGGTATTGATTTGGGTTGTGTTTTGATATAGTAAGGATGAGTTATTTCTTATGCATTAAGGTAGATGAAGGTGCACAAACGCAACTACTCCACCCATGATTTGGAGTTGGCAGCAGTAGTTTTTGCACTTAAGATTTGAAGGCAGTACTTATACAGTATTTGTTGTGAGATCTACACTGACCATCATAGTCTTCGGTATATTATCTCTTAGAAGGAGCTTAATTTGAGGTAGAACAGGTGGATTGAGTTATTAAAGGATTGTGATATATCTATTTTATACCATCTAGGCAAGGCGAATGTGCTAGCAGATGCCTTAAGCCAAAAGGTAGTGAGTATGGGTAGCTTGGACTTTATTTCAGTTTTGGTGCGGTCCTTGGCTTAGGATATTTAGTACTTTGCCAACTTGATGGTTTGACTAGATGTTTTAGACTCCAGGAGGATCCTTGCTAGTGTTGAGGTCAGTTCTACCTTGTTTGAGCAGATTTGGAGTCACTAGTTTGAGGATAGTAGACTTTATGGCATTCAGGAGTAGGTGACGAAAGGTGAGTCTAGTCAGGCTACCTTAGATTCTGAGGATATTCTAAGATTTGTGGTCATATTAGTGTTCTGAGAGTTGGGGACTTGATTAAGTTGATATTGTGGGAGGCATATAGTTCAAGATATTTTAGTCGCCCTAGGACAACTAAGATGTATAGAGATTTGAGTCAACATCATTAGTGGAGCGGCATGAAAAAAGATGTATAAGACTTTGTAAATTATTCCTTTATTGTCAGCAAGTGAAGGTCGATCATCAGAGGCGTGGTGGCCTAATTCAGAGACTACCCATTCCTAAGTGGAAGTAGGATCGAATTACTATAAACTTCACAAGTGGTTTGCCTCGCACCTTTTTCAATTCTGATGGCATTTGGGTCATTGTAGATCAATTGACCAAATTGGCCTATTTTCTCCCTATTTAGATGTCTTTTATCACTGAAAGGTTCACCTGGTCATGAGATATTCACTAACATGGAGTACCCAAGTCTTTTATTTTGGATAGAGGCTCAGTGTTTACCTCTATATTCTAGAGGACTTTTCAGGAGGAGTTGGGTACTCAGGTTGATCTTACCATAATATTCCACCCCTAGACCGATAGTCAGTTGAAACAGACTATTTAGGTTTTGGAGGATATGCGTGTTGTATATGTTATGTACGTTAGAGGTTAGTGGGAGCAGCAATTAGCCTAAGTGGAGTTCAGTTATAATAATAGATACCATTTGAGTATTGAGATGGAAATATTTGAGGCATTTATATGGTAGGCATTGTCGATCTCCGATATGTTAGTTTAAGACATTTGAGATTAGCCCCCATGATACCGACTTACTTCGTGAGTCATTGGTTAAGGTTTGGGTAATTCAAAATAGGCTGAGGGCAGCTCTGAATAGGTAGAAAAGTAATATTAATCATAGACTTCGTGCTTTGAAGTTTTGAGTTGTGACAAATTTTTTCTTTGATTATCACCCACGAAGGGTGTGATGAGGTTTTAAAAGAGGGGAAACTCAGTCCAACGTATGGTAGACCATTTGAGATACTTTGGATGATTAGAAAAGTGGCTTATGAGTTGGCCTTGCCCCTAAATTTCTCAGATGTTCTTCTTGTTTTCCATGTCTCTATGTTGTAGCATTATATTTTGAATGATTCACATGTTCTTCGGTGGGATTCGATTTCTTTAGACGAAAGGTTGACCTTTATGAAGAAACCAATCCTTATATTGGCCAAAGATGTTAGACACTGCGGTCTAGAGAGTTTTTAGTGGTTAATGTTCAGCAGAGACATCTTCCAGTTAAGGAGGCTACCAAGGAGATCGAGAGTGATATGATTGCCCAGTATCCCTACTTATTCGCGCCTTTAAGTACATCTTGATCCTTTACTTTCGTGGACAAAAGTACTTATAGTAGCAGATATTATAATGACCCTCTAGGTTATTTTCTGTATATTTGCATTATCTCAACATTTAAAGCTTTCCTATAGCTTTCCAAGTTATTTATAACTTGTTTGAGCTGACAGTTCGGGTACCAAGATGTTTGTTTGGTTTTAGAGCCAATTTCTTATTTTGATGTTTTACTATTCACATTTGGGTATCGAGCCTAAACCTCACTTAAAGAGCCTCGAATACTAATTCTATCAGTTATATTATATCCAAAATATCAAGTTTAGGTTAGGAGGACCCTAGGTTCAGGTACCGATTTGAACCCATTTTGGACTATAGGGTGGAAATTGGAAATATCCATATTTACCTCTGAATTATTGGAGTACGGATTCTTTGAGTGGAACTAGTAGTGGGTTGGGGGTTTGTAATAAGCCTCTAGGTCATTTTTTGCATTTAAGCATTATTTATGCATGAAATTTCCCATAGCTTCCTAAGTCATTTATGACTTATTGAAGTTTTCAGTTTGTTATCGAGTAGTTTTTTTAGAGCCAAATTCCTGTTGTGAAGTTTTTCTTGCTTAGATATGGGTATCAGGCCTAAACCTTAAGTAAACGGCCTTGTATGACAATTCTAACAAGTTTGTTAGGTTTGAAACATTCATTTTAGGCTAAGATAACCCTTGGTTTTGGCCCCGAGTCTTCCGATCTCATTTTAGGATATGGGGTAAAAAATGGTAAAAATGACCCTTTAGGTGTAAGACCCACAATTGATTGAAACGACCTCGGATGGAAGTTTTGATGGAATTGTTGAGTCTAGAATGCTGAATTTGGTAGTTAGCATAGTTTATGTGTGGTCACAGGATTCTAAACGAATCTCAAGGGTTCTATTGCAAACTTGGAAAAATGTCTAGTTTGTTGGTGCAATCATTTTGTCCTTCGCAATCATGGGGCTTGGTCGTGTTCGTGAGGGTCAAGGAAACTTGGCCTTCACATTTACGATCTGGCTTTTGCGTTCATGAAAGGTGAGTTGGCCGACCGGTCCAAGCTTTTCTCCTTTGCTTTTGCACTAGACCGATTGTATTTGCAAAGGATTGACTGGTTCATGGGTCGCGATAGTGATTGAGTCTCCGCATTCACTATGAAGGGACCTATGATAGTAGTGAATGTTGTGAAACCCATTTTTCCTTCATTTATTTCAAATTCAATCTCTACTAAAACCTTAGAGAGGTGAAACAAAGTGGATTTTGATCTTTGGGGGTTCGAGGTGCGTTGGAGGCATGATATCGATCATTTCCTCTTCGATATTTCAGTAAGTTTCTTTTATTTTTTGTTAATCCTCCATTTTTAATTCAAATACTTAGATTCCTTGTGAAGCAATTTTGGGTTCCTTTGTGCTCAAAATTTACCCATTTTTAAGGTAAATGATCCTTGAGCTTAGAGGGACGTTATGAGAGTTTCAAAGTTATGATTCTACACGTGGGCCCCACGTGATATTTTTAGCTCGATTTTGGACCCGTAGCATTTATATGCAATATGGGTATCATTATTCTTCTATTGACACATATATTATTATTTTGATAGCATGGCACCATGCGAAGGCTTCTCGAAAGGGGAAAGCTATGATCTAGTGGACTTTATCGAGATTTTGGTGGTATTAGGTAGGCTAAGCTTACTTCTCTCTTAGATTGAGCTATATTATGGTACTAGTATAGTATTATGCTATCAATGCATATGGTTTTATGACTCAACCATAAGATTAGTATTTATGGGTCAAAGTTAGTTGTTTTAGGGACTTCTTTTTTAAATTCGACCTTGTCACTCCCTCGTAATTATCATAATACCTTCTTAGGACTGGTTTTGGTTCATCTTATCCCTTAGGGTAAACTTGTAAAGCCTTAGTCTAAGTTTGGGTAAATTCTAGCCTTAGTATGGGTTTTTGGATTAGTAGTGGGTCTTGTTGGCCCTCCTTAGTCAGATATCTAGATTAGCCCCTTGTAGACTTAGGAGATCTTCTTGGGATATTTTGGAAAATTCTTAAACCTTAAGGTGACTTAGGCCTTCTATCGATTTCTGATTGGTCGAAATACCCGAACTAGAATACAGTTGGCCTTTAAGCTTATATATTAGACTTATTTAGTAAACCTTGATACCTTTGTAAACTCTTCATTAAAGTTGGTAAATTAATATTAAATGAACTCCAAGGAAATTATGGCTCCTGATTATTTTTATTATTAGTACTATTACTATTATTATTATTAGTAGTAGTAGTAGTAGTATTTGAGATTTATTTACTAGTTTCAGTTGGAGTCTGGCGATTATTATCTATATTTGATATTATTTTGATGGTATCATTCTTTGGTTTTGGTTCGAGGCTGACATTATGGTTTGAAGGGAATTTTAGATATGGTTTCACCGGTGAATATTAGATAACATTATTACTATTAGTCTCTTTTCATTGTTTGCATCCACTAGTTTGTAGGGGCTCGATTGGGTTATATCCTTACTTGCACCTTTTGGGCGCTTATGGGGGTTTAGTTAGGTTATAGTTAGATTGCATTTATCTTAATTCATTCGTTCTTGCACACTTCTAGTTTGGAGTATTCATTTTAGATTTAGACTTATCCTGACTTAGTTTCCTTTATCGTATTTTACTATGTTTTTATTAAGATTTAGCTCAATAAGACGATGATGCGAACTAAGTACCCGTTGCTTTGGTACTCATACTACACTTCTGCATCTTTTTTTGATGTATATCCAAGTACTAGTGTAATGCCCCGAGACTACCCCCTGGATGTCACACGTTGCTTAGGACCACAAGTGATCCCAAGCTAAACCTTGTACTGGAATAACTCGTGAGAAACTGAATAAGATACATAAATCTTGAAGAAATAAGTGGAAGAAAAGTCTTTAGCTAAACATCTTCAAAACAAAACTATAACAAAACTATTAAAATGATTACAACTCTAGTTATACAAAACAAAACTGAAATCAAATACATCAACTCTACTAACTATCTATGAAGCCTCTTCTAATGTTGACTATAGGTAGCCGGGACATGACCTCCAGCAATTCTAAATCAATATGACTAAAAAAAGAAAACAAGATGTTACTGGAACTATGATTGACTCAAGCCCTTGAATCAAAAGGACTCATCACTTACTGACTGGAAGCTGCAAACTGTCTGATTATGATGTGCGCTCTACAACTTGTACCTATATTATGAGACAATGTAGCACACAGACATATATATGGTTCAATTTTCTGGAATATACTGAGTATGTGGGTGTGAATACATAAGTAAAAACAATAACTTAATGTACATATAAACCTTTAAACAATGCATGCTAAGTGTAAATGACTCACCTAGGTCTTGAATAAAACAAAACCTGTAAAATCATAAACATGAGTAATAAAGCATAATGATAAACTTTATGAGCCATAACACTTAGTTCTAAAATCTTTACTTTATTATTTATTAGGGAGGTTCTTCTAACAGACATACACCATGTGAGCTATCATGGAGTCCAGCGTCGTACTCACGGATAGGAGAGCTCACACTAGGGAAAGTTGTCCTACCCTTGTTATCGGAATAGGACCTTAACTTAAGTGATCACTATACTCAAACCATATTGGAACGTTAAACCTACGGTGGCTCGTAGTTCTGGGGCACGCGACCTTGGACTTATACCCAATTCGATGCTAAATACTACTCCCTTACTGATATGCTCAGACTTTAAGAAATCTACCTTAAAATAGCCTAAGGGTTTAAAATGAAAACCAGTTATGCCTCTCTTTGCTTTAAATCATAATAGTATGAATAATGTGGATTCCTTACCTTAGCTTAGGATCAAAAGATCAATTCTTGCTTAAAATCTTGATATAAGCTTATCAAAGAATACTTAAAAGCATAATCTTCTTGAAGTCTCTATACTCAAGCTTAAACTCATGTCAATTCATAATAAAACTTTATGCTCAATAACAATCTTAAAATATTTCAATAAATAACAAGTCAAGATAGTGCAATCTCATTCATAATATAAATCTTGTAATTAAAAACATAAATATAAGCACTTTTTGATATACATAAAGCTTTAAATATCACGAAAATCACATGCTTCAAGAATATACATACTTAGGTATGAACCCTACTTCAAAATAATTAAATAAAATCTTAAAATCCTGCAATTTGGGCACAAGGGTGAAAGGATACCCTTGTTCATAACCCCACATACCTTAATTTTCTTGATTTGTGAAGAAAGATTGAATCTTGGAACTTGAATGATGAACTTGTGAAAGAAACTCTATTCTTGATATTTCTTGAAGAATTATTGAACTCGGAAGTTTGAACTCTTAGATTTCTTGAAGAAATCTTGAAATTGAATCGTGAATTCTTTGTGTTCTTTAGAGAAAACCTTGAGCTTTGTTCATGGGGGAAAAGAGAGGGTTTTTACGTGAGGAGTTTTTGAGGAAGATGAGAAAATAATGCCCTTTTAGATGCTATAAATTGTCCCTTGGACGTTTGGGGTTGAGGGGAAAGGACCAAAGTGCCCCTTGACCCTTAAGGAGTTGAAAACATCATGGGAATGGACCAAGCGGTGCCCCTTTAGTCCGTAGGACTAGATCCCGCGGCGCCTCCTCTATACTGGTGCAATAACCCGGGCGACGCGGTCTTATCGCGAGCCTTCACTGCCTCTCATGAAAATGGCTATAATTTTTTGCTCGGGTATCGAATTAAGGTAAAATTAGTATCATTGGAAAGCTGACTCAATTATCTACAATTTGGTTGGTATTGAGTTGAAAAATTCTCCGTATATCAAAAGTTATACACGTTTAAAGTAAATCCTTATAGAATCGAATACCAAACTTGGACAAATCAAAGGCTCTTAGCTCAACTTCGCTCTAAGTGATTCCTATGAACATCTATCACTTCAAGAGCACTTCACACACTAGGATAAAGATCATGACATATGTATTAACATACAAATCATGGGATTAAAGTTAACACACGTAAGAACGATTCTTCAAAGTCTAGCCCAAAAATGCGGGGTGTTACAACTAGTCACTATCATTGACGTTACATCTAGCTTTCTTTGGGATTCAGAGATAGGGAACTTTCAGAGCTGAAGTTGATCTTCTCTCCTACTATTTTTGGAAAGTCTTCACTTTGAGATTAACTGTATATTGACATTATTTAGTACTCATATTTTTGGATCGAATATATTTTACTCATGTACTTGTTGAAATGGATGTGGCAAGAGAGCTACCACAAAATATTAAAGTTAAGGATCCTAATGGTTGGGTGTTTGAGCAGGCTGTAAAGTATGAATGAATAGTAGTATTGCACTAAATATATGTAGGTAGGCCATAAATGTCATAGCAAGGAAGGAGGTAGAGGGAAAGGTGCACCTAGAATAGTATATAAATGGCAGGGGAAACCTCTCATCCCTAAAACAACAGGCACTACAAAACTAGTTGTTGATCTTGAACAATAGAATAAGAAAGTACAAGTGGAGAAGGGGAAACTTGGCATCAGGTTGCAACTAAGTCAGCAGGTAAAAGTATGGGGACGAGCCTCAATCATAGGTCATGAAAGTTACTAATGGTTTTGAAACTTTTGCATCAACTGATAAGGAATTGCCAGAAAAATATGCTAGCCAGAGGTTGCAGAGAAAGGGTGTTGGAGGTATCACAGTTCAATGAACCTGTTTACATGGAATACTAGGGTTATAAATAAACTTCACAAACAGAAGGAGCCTATCTTTTTTGAAGGACAATAAAGTTAGTATTGTAGCTATTATCGAACATAAAGATAAGGAGAATATAGCCTATAGAATCATGCAAAAACTTGATCTTGGATGGCAAGATGCAGGTAATTATGAACATACTAGTAAAGGGAGAATCTGGTTGATGTGGAATCCTCACATACTTGATTATGTCATAATGAATGAAACTGATTATTTTATACAAAGTAGAGTGTGGGTTAAAGAAAGTACTACGATGTTTTGTTTTGTGCCAGTGTATGGTTTACATACTACCCATAATAGAGTCCCTGTGTGGAATCATTTGAGGGTGTTGAAAACTAAATCTCATATGTCAATGTTATGTATGGGGTATTTCGATGTAGTACTAACAAGTGATTATAGACCATAAGGTAGTCTAGTGAAAGAAGTGAAAATCAAAGATATTGTTGACTTTATCACTGGTACTAATAGACAGAGTTGAAAATGATTGGTAGGGATTATATTTGGACGAATGACCATACATATCATAAGATTGATAGAGCCTTAGAGAATATTGATTGGGTGTTACAAATGTCTGTTGTGAAGGTGAATGTGTTGAATCCTGAATTTTCTAATCACACTTCTATAAAGCTGGAACTAGGAAAGGATTGTAGAGGTGCTGCTAAGTCATTCATATTTTTTAGGTACCTTGCAAAGCATCCAGATTTTATCAGTAAAGTTAGAGAGGCTTGGCAAGTAAGTCAAATGGGTGATATGAAGGTAGCCTGACAGAACTTGAAGAGAGTAAAAGATAGCCTCAAACAACTTAATAATACATTTAAAGGGGTGAGGGATAAGTAGAAGATTTAAGATTAAAACTTAGCAAGATCCAGGAAGCAGTGAAGAACCTATAAAAGTTGAGGCAACTAGACAACAGGAAAGGATGTGAGACAACAACTTTAGAAATCGACTCTGATTGAAGAAAGTGCACTACAACAAAAGTCAAGTGTAGTGGCTGAAGTTAGGTGATTCTAGCATCCTATTTTTTTCTCATATGAAGAGTAGGGTGGTTCAAAATACTATTACTGGACTGTTGGATAAAGAAAGATTTAGAGTGCATAAACAAGAGGCTACAAAGACTGAGGTTATCATATTTTACAAGAATTTATTAGCGCAATCTGTTACCAGGTTGCCTAGTGTGAATGTAAGCATTATGAGGAATGAGTAATCATAGAATTGAGAACGACAATTGTATTTAGCAATACTAGTAACTAAGGTGGAACTATTTAATGCTCTTAAGGCTATAAGTGATTGAAGTCCCTGAGACATGATAACTTAAATGTAATGTTTTGTAAGAAAGCATGGGAAGTGGTAGGCAAGGATATTACTAATACGGTGTTGGAGTTTTCTAAAACTGGCAAAATGTGTAGTCCCATCAATTGTACCTCAATCACTCTTATATCTAAGGTGGAAAATCCTTCAACAATTGGTGAATATAATCCTATATCTTTTTGTTCAATAGTTTATAAGATTATTTCTAAGGTGATGTCATTAAGGTTACAGAAGGTAATGAATTCTCTGGTGGATCCTATTCAATTAGGTTTTGTACCAGGTAGAGCATTGAATGATAATGTTATTCTTAGCCATGAATTATTTAAAGGATATGGAAGAAAAGGGATATCTAAGAGATGTATGATCAAGATTGACATGAAGAAAGCATATGACTCGTTAGAATGGAGTTTTCTAGAGTAGATTTTAGTAGAAATGAAGTTTCTTTCCTTAGTGGGTTAAATGGACCATGCAATTTGTTACAGATGTCACCTATTCAGTAATGGTAAATGGTTGATCTACTACACCTTTTCATGCTTGGGGGGATAGACAAGGAGATCCTTTGTCTCTTTGGTTGTCTGTCCTAGTAATGGAATATCTCATCGGAATCATGAAAACCTTGCACTTAAATTCAGAGCTCTATTACCATCCCAGATGTAAACCGTAAAGAATCATTCAACTCAACTTTACTAATGACTTACTGTTGTTTTGTAAGGGTGATATGAAGTTTGTTCAATGTTTATATGCATGCTTTGAGATGTTTTCTAAGGCATTAGGACTAGTAGCAAATATAGGCAAAATTAATGTATATTTTGGATAGTCCAAGCAAGCTATTCAAGATCAAATTCGGTTGGAATTACACTTTGTTAAGGGTGAATTACCATTCAGGTACCTTGGAGTCCCTTTGAGTACTAAAAGATTGTCACTTGTGCAATGCAAGGCTTTACTTGATAAGCTATTGGAGAGAGTCACAAGCTGGATAACCAGGTTTTTATGTTATGCAGGGAGGGCTCAACAAGTCAAGAGTATTTTATTTACTATATAGATTTTTTTGTCTTAAATCTTTTGCCTCTCTAAGATGATCATCCAGGTTGTTGAATCTATTTTAAGCAGGTTTATGTGCATAGGAAATTTAATGCTTCCAGAAAATTTCTAATTTCTTATTAAAAATTGTGCTATTCTAAGTCTAGTGGAGGATTAAACTTCCTGGATATTTTCACATGAAACAAAGCAGCTATAAGAAGTGCCTTTGGAATTTTTGCAAAAAAAAGGATAAATTATGGGTGGAAAAGATTCATATCTACCATGGGACTGATGAAATATGGGGAGCTCAAGATAAATAAGTTTCTTGGATAGTCCAAAGGATTTTAAAAGCTCACAAGCACCTGTAGGAAGCTGGTTACACTGAAAATACAGTATTGTCTATGAACACTTACTCTATAGAGAAGATATACCTGCAGATGAAAGGTGATATGATACAGGTGGATTGGAGGAAACTAGTGTGGTACAATTATGGGGCTCCCAAATGGCTTTTTATACTTTACTTGTGTCACAACCCTATTTCTCAGGCCATGATGGTGCCTACCATAACCCACCAGTAGGATAGCCGAACCCGTAGTATGGAATAGCTAGTAACGGACTACTCAATTACATAAGGAAAAGGATGCGAAATAAATAAAATAAAGATAAATACATAATAAAGTCCCAAAACCTGGTGGTATCAGTACAAGAGCTTCTAATATAATAAGAGTAAAGAAGTGAAATATCAAAGGAAAATACTGATACAACTTATCTCCGAATACAACATAGAGACAAGTCTAATACATAAGAGGAAGGAAAGTAATACTCCGAACGTCTAGAGCTTACTCTATATCTCTGAACCATGGTTGCTCTACATGATGCACAAATCAATGGTGAAAACTCATACTATGATCTACAGGCTCCAGAAGTGTGGTATGAGTACCAAACGAATGGTACTCAGTAGGCAACTGCCAACTGAGCTCCAAAGATAAAGCAGATATATACAACATATAAACAGAACGGAAACTACACCCAAAAGTCTAGAAATCAGATAACAAACCAAAGAGATAATTAGGAACAATTATCATGTCATGTCCAAGAGTCTAAAATAAGAAAACTAAGTAAGTATCAAGGGTGAATTATCCTATTCCAGCCACATTCAATGAATGTCAATGCTATATCGTATATCCAAGGCCAATATATGAATTAAGGGTGAAATGAAGATAAATAGCAATATACAAGGCCAAGAAATGAAAATATAATGTGAACGAATGAAGGAAGGGATATATGATAGAACTATAGCTCCATATATATATATAAACATGAGGTTATCTAAAAGCATAACCTTGATCATCATGCCCTCATTTTAAGACCTCGTTATAATCCGATAAGGATTCAATTATATCATAGTCAAGGTTTGATATAGATCTAACCTAGAAAGATGAAAACTAGCCTAAAGAAATGAGATAAAGTCAAGAACACCAAGACAAGAATCAAAAACTCAACATTGCATTTAAGAAAGAAAAAAGGATAGATATCTTGACATTAGGGCATACAAACCACAAGAACCAAAGGATGTATCAAATCCTAAGACCGCTATGACTTACATAAAGAACACCAAGATCTTACGTAGACACAAGAGGAACTCAACCTCCTCAAGCACCAACGTTTCTAAGCAAAAATGCAACACAAGTGAATCCACACTATGTATTGCCCTAGTTTTGGTTCTCACTCCCTCACAAGAGAAGAAAAATGTATCTTTCAATATCAATCAACAACTAATTAGAAAATAAGCCTAATAGAGTCTATTTATAGCTATTACATCAAATGACCAAACTACCCTTAATGAGAATGGTCTCATATGGAGTGTAAAGAAAAGGCACAAAAAGATCAAAACACCCTTAATGGCGGGCGATCATGGAGTGTAAGGACTCCTTCTTCACACTTCAACACTTGCAATCCTTTAGAGCCTTGGATAGTCATCAAGGCAAGCCTTCAATTAACCTTCCACACACAGAGTTGCTTTATTGAGTGTTCAAATGACTTCCCCATGTATACTCTCGAGCCTTCAATATGTCCAAAACCATATTCTCCATGTGTTGTCCTCGAATGATGGCATCAAAATCTATGATGTCTATTGGATCGTATCATCCTCCTCTTTTTTAGAAGGATTCGGCCTCGAATCCACACCTTGCAAAATAAAAAAAAGGACAAACAAGCACAATATCCTCATGACATGAGGGTTGGGGTTAGTACAATACATAATATCATCATGCCGGGGTGGTACACACTTAAAATATAACCATGAATCCCTTGTTTTATTCATAAAAAGCTTAGTAAGAATGTCACAAAGGGAGTGGCTATGAACATCACCAAGAGACAATGAAACTACAAAGGTCATAATGGCATCAACAATCTCCAAAAGTAAGAATACCTTTCTCTTAAAAGCCATAAGACACATTTGTTTCATCATCTCTCTAGTAGACCTCAACAAGGGTGGTGGCTCCAATAGTTCACATATCCACAAGTGTTTTATAGATTCAAGGATATGAGTGATCCTTGTAGCATTATTGCTCAACCAAGTGGACCATTCAAGACACTTTCTACCTCCAAATAAGATAAATCAAAGACTAGTATGGACATCATTATGAGTAAAAAGGTAGTATAGAAAAGAATTGAATATGAAAGTCTCCTCCAAGGTGACCTTATCAAAAGGGGTGCCATTGACCACAAGAGTTTTAGCACATAACACACTCAAGGATAGAGCTAAATCATTTAGTCACACTATAAATTTCCTTTCTAAGCAATCCATGCCAACATATGATGTAAATTCAACAAGATTATGAATAACATCATATGCACAAAGGTAATGGAGAAAGGTACTAAGGGCACTATTCTCACCAAAGATGTATTCACAAGTATGAACACATAAGGAGAGAAAGAGAACATAGGACCTCTCTTTTTCAAACAACTTCCCGATGGAAGGAGTTTCATCATAGAGCCATGAAATTAGAGAGAGTAGAGAACCTACTATGCAACAAGCCATTACAAGACAAGTAGTTCTCCCAAGAATTTTGTTTTCCTCTATTAAGGAAGTTAAGCATTATCCCAAGAGTCCCACAAGATACTTTAAATTGTCCAACTCTATGAGGGTGAAAAGAAGTCTTTAATATCTTTAGACTCTTCCATAAACAAGGATTTAACTTGGCATCCACAAGTTGTGATTCATATAACTTAAGCACAAGTGTGTCAAACATGGATGCAAGTATGTAAGCAATACCCCAAAGAGTCAATGACACATTTGCCTTAGGGTCCACAATTATGAAATCACCTTTGAGAAAGGGGTTTCCAATCAAAACTAAGTCACAAATGAGGGAATTCATCCCAAGTGTTTTCAAGAGGGAACTCTCTCCTTGACCTACAAGTAGTCATACTTTGGTCAATAATGTAAGCACTCAAAGGTGAACTCTGTTGGAGCTTTTCGTTACTCCCCTTCTTTAGTGAACACTTAACTTTGTTGGAAATTCCCCCATGCACAACTTTGGTCTATCAAGTGAATTGTAAATCCATAAGAAAGACTTTTCATCATAGGGAAGGATACCAACACTCATAATCAAGCCTTTCTTGTCATCTTTCCCAAGCATCAAGTTAGATGTATAGCAATCTCCATATCCCAAGGGGTTACCGGGGTTGAATGGGTGAAGTAGCAAAGGACATAGGTTTCGGCTATATATATTTTCCCCTATGGTGCCATCCTCAAAATTTGGCATACCCTCTTTATCACTATTGGAGATATCATGAGCACAAAGAGGGTAGAGAAAGGTGTCACACAAGTCAACTTCAACTATGGTATCCTTATGCAAGTACTCACTAGTTTTAAGTTCATCACCATTAGTATGCTCAACATAGGAATCACACAAAAAAAAGTTGAGGGAGTGCCTAAGAAAATATCACCTTCTCTTTCAAAAGAGCAATCCTCACTTAGATACAAACCACCATAAGTATCAAAGGATTCATAATCAAAACCATTTTCACAAGAATAATCACAATTCAGGTTTCCTAAACTCCAAGCAAATTTAGGTTATCTTCACCCGATTGATCATTCTTCAAAATATTTTCATGTTCATGATTCCTACGAACAAAAATAAGGCTTTCATCACACAATATGCTCAAAGAATCGCCTCCATCCTCATGATCAACTCTATCGACATCATCACTAACTTGAGACTCATTAAACACATCATACACATGCTCAAGTAGTGGATTGCATTCATGAGTAAGTTGATCATAATGCACACCCTCACTAGTTATTGGTAACTCATATACCAACGTAGACTCACCTTGGCTTTCACAAGGGTCAACTAGTGTGTGAATACTCTCATTACTTAGCAATGGAACCTCTTTCATGTTACAAGTGCTAGCACTAGATGGATACAAATCATTATTACGAGAAGAATCAATTTTATCATCTATAGGATCAATTAGTGTTTGCATACTTATAAAAAGAATTTAATCTTCATGCAACCTAGC
Organism: Capsicum annuum; assembly: GCF_002878395.1. Classification (NCBI taxonomy): domain Eukaryota; kingdom Viridiplantae; phylum Streptophyta; class Magnoliopsida; order Solanales; family Solanaceae; genus Capsicum; species Capsicum annuum. Next base: position 175,563,535 of record NC_061122.1, on the reverse strand, counting down.
AGTACAAAGAGTATCACAAAGGGAAGACTCATGCATTTCTCCTCTAGGAAAACCAGCAACTACACCTACCTGGCCACTACTAGCCACGTTACAACATTCTAAGTTTATAGGAGAAAACATTTTTACCTTGTAGCTCACACGAGGTACGACATTCACCTTGGTGTGTGTCATGGCAGCTCACTTAGAACCTTTGGGAAGCTCTAATCATAAGGGAGTTTGTCAAGACTTCTCCCTTGAATCATTCCTTCATCACTTGAGGAAGCATGGTAGTTTTGAGGGGTGGAGTGATTGGAGTTCTTTTGACCTCCCAAGAGACCCAACCTTCCATTTAGTGTTGATATATCCCACTTGATTGACCCAATATCCACCCCAACCTTTCAATACTTCAGTTGATAGCTTCAAGAGAAGCTTTAAAAGTATCAAGAGCATTGTTGTCGATGGTTTGAGAAATGGTTCCTTCCATTGGAAAGGTACCTAAGAAAAGACCTACAAAACAACAAAACAATGTTAGTTCAAAATATCCTCAGTACACTCTCACTCTTTTGTTTACCTCACACTTAGATTCCCAAGTGTTGAAAGTCAGCTTGTAATTTGTGAACAATTGAGGGATGAGGTTGTCTTGTCCGAAATAGATTTTTGTTTGAAAAGACTCAAATAAATCTCGTTCGGACTTGAGCCAAGAACTACAACGAATCACAAATGAATCACAAACAAATAAAACTAACTTACAACCTAGTAGATGATTACTAGTTTGTCAATTAGTACTAGAATCAACAAAATTGAAACTAAAGAAACAAGAATAAAAACTGAGAATCTAAAAACTGAGCCAAAAATATGGTTGTACAAAAGTGATGATGTGGCATCTTATGGTTGGTCGAGAATTTGAAAAAAAAAATTACTTTTCAATGTTGAGTTTTGGCCAATATTCCTCAAGAGAGAGTAGAATCGGCTTTTGGTGGGAAATACAAGGTTTGCAGCCTTTTTTCAAGCTCAAATGAGTTTGAATTTGAGACGGTCCCCCTTTGTACTTTCACTTGTACTTGATTATTCCATTTTGGCCTTTCTTCTTTTGGAAGACTTAGAAAATACATGGAATATACTAAACAACTTCTACACTCTCTTTCTTCCTTTTCGAGATCAAATAACCACTTTTGAATATTCCTCTTCAACAACATATGAAGATGAGGAATAATAATAAGAACATTAAAAGTTTGACCAAGGTTGACCTCTAGGCAAATGACCTCCAAATTTGATGATTCTTGAAGATCCAAGGTCACTCTTCCAAACTAAACACAAATACCACAATCTCAAGTCAAAAACGCCACAACCTCACTTGCCAAAAACAAGATCCACCTCAAATTTCTTCAAACTCAAGCTCAACAATGGTGGATAGCTCAAAACACCCTGGATTTTGCTTAAATTTTTAGATCTAGACTCTATTAGTGCTAGGGAACAAGGATCTAGCACTATAAACTAACAAAACACACAAAAACTAAGTAGATCTAATTCGGCCTAAGTGATAAAAAATGAGAATCAACATTTTTTGTGATTTTTGGTTTTTTGACTGATTTTTTGTGATGATTTTCTCAAGGTAACAACAATCCAAGACTTAAAATTATAGGAACAACTCTAAAACGTAGCTCTGATACCAAATGATAGAGATCTAACCTAGAAAGATGAAAACTAGCCAAAAGAAATAAGATGAAGCCGAGAACACCAAGACAAGAATCAAAACTCAATATTGAATTTAAGAAAGAAAAAGGATAGATATCTTGACATAAGAGCATACAAACCACAAGAACCAAAGAATGTATCAAATCCTAAGACCCCTAATGACTCACATGAACAACACCAAGATCTGACGTAGACACAAGAGGAACTCAACCTCCTCAAGCACCAACGTTTCTAAGTAAAAATACAACATAAGTGAATCCATACTATGTATTGCCATAATTTTAGTTTTCACTCCCTCACAAGAGAAGAAAAATGTATCTTTCAATATCAATCAACAACTAATTAGAAAATAAGCCTAATGGAGTCTATTTATAGCTATTACATCAAATGATCAAACTACCCTTAATGAAAAGGGGTTCCTATAGAGTGTAAAAAAAAGGCACAAAAAGACCAAAACACCCTTAATGAGGAGCGGTCATGAAGTGTAAGGACTCCTTCTTCACACTTCAACACTTACAATCCTTTGGAGCCTCGGGTAGTCATCAAGGCAATCCTCCTGACAACCTTTCACATACGGAATTACTTTATTAAGTGTCCAAAATGACTTCCCATGCATACACTCGGGCCTTCAATGTGTCTAAAACTAGATTCTCCATGTGTTGGCCCTGAATGATGGCATCAAAAGCTATGATGGCCATTTGGCTCATATCAGGATTTCTAATTACATGGCTAGACATGAAATAATCGTGCATAATAATGCAATCATAAGATAAAAGAGGACGAAAGAATACTTCAAATCTTGATACCGAATTATTGGCTAATTAATCATAAACTAGCCATAATAATGATAATAACCATATAAATAACAACACGAATAGGCGGCTACTCCAGACAACCAAATACGTAACTGAGTCTATGCGTACCTCCACCGCCCCAGGCTCAAAAGGTTCAATCAATATATAACAACACAAGGCATATTCTCCACCTATATCTATGCAACCTTCCCATACCGGCTGATAGACATAGGCGTATGCTGGTAATAGGAGATGCGCATCCAAGAAAAATGGAAGGTACAAAATCAAAATCACAACCTCATCATTGTAGCCATTATTATAATCATCATCATAATCAACCTCCAGCCATGTTGGATATTAACGTGTCATCATAGTATCCTCCGGCCTTGCCAGGAATTAATATCATTATCACAATATCCTCTGGCCTTATTAGGCATCAATCATCACAATGTCCTTCGGCCTTTTCAGGTATCAATATCACCACAACAGTATTCTTCATACTTGAACTGGGTATCAATATCAACATAATAGTATCCTCTGGCCTTGCCGGGTATCAATATCATCATAAACATCAATACACATATATATAAAAATATAATAGGTCCACAGGCTCAAGACATGGCTAAAAGAAGTGTAAAATCTGCAAGTTTATTGCCCAAAATGATCTTCGGGACTAAATCATTGTAAAAGTGTAGAAAGGATCAAAATATCTCGAGATCGAAATAAGTAATAGTGTCAAATCATGGAACAGAATCTGCCTCAGTCAAATTTTTTAAACAATATTTTAAACCTCTTTTATATGTATAAATATTTCATTTAGTTAGGCAATTATTATAGTAAAGAAATCCATTATTAAGGTGAAAAGTGGGATTTAACCCTTATTTAAGAAAAATAGTGATAAGGTAAAATTTCATCTAGGATCACATCAATAACGATATAATAATCATGAATGTATCGAATCTATGCATGCCATCCCAAGTATTCAGTCAACAAAATCGTAAGTAACATAAACATATATGTATCCATAATCTACAACCGTATCCTTTAAAAGGATAAATACTTCTCGGATATCCAGTCAATATTATATCACAATCCTTGGCCTAATAATATGTCCGGAATAATCATAATGTCATAATCACGTCCTTATGCCCATATAAATATTTGAAAATCATATCGATATTCACATTTATAAGCCGATGCATATCTATAATCATCTCATATCTAGGAGGTATCTCACATCTAGGAGGCATAATATCTCGATAAAGCATAACTCGTAACTCTGAGTCATAACACATCTATAAGACGTCTTATATCTATAGGTCATACATCATGACATGAGGAATATCACCTCTAGGCCAATTATCATACCAAAGAGGAAATAGCATCTCTATAGGCTAAACAACATATTTAAAAAGAAACAACATCTCTAAGGCTGAATATCATAACTAAGAGAAACTAACATTTCTAAAGGCCCAATATCACATATAAGTGGAAATGGCATCTCTAAAGGCCATTAATCATAATCCAGGAAAAGTCATCAAAATTTACCAATTCACAAAGCAAATCTCATAAACAAGGCTGATTAGTCACAACTAGGCCTATTATCCGCAACTAAGCCCACAATGGCTAACGTAAGTCTTCGCCTAAGTGGGTCGGATGAACCCACTTTAAATCCTTAATTTTCAAAATTAGGAAAACTATGATCCAAACTAGGCTAAGGTGTCTAGTTCAACTTCTAGATGTCAAGAAAGCCATAACCAATTCTAAGATAGGAACTTCGCCTAGAAATATGGGTATTTATGTCAATTCTACCCAAATTACGATTTAAAGATCACTAGAATAGCCCAACTAAGGTTAATCATACTAACCATGATTCCAACACTAAAACCACATCCCAACCCTAACATTATATCATATCCATATTATAAATTAGCTCAATTTAGTGAGAAGACAATAGGATTCTAAAAGGGGTCTTAAGCATACCACCTTACGGGTCCAAAACCCTCATCTAGTTCCTAAACATCAATAATTGTAACACCCCAAAAATCGAGTCCCGCGACACCAAACGGTGCTTAGGGTCACAAGTGACCCCAAGCTAACCCTTTCATAGGTATAACTCAAAAGCAGCTGATTTAAAACATAATTTTGAGAGAATGAAGCTGAAAATATCTCAATACAGAATCTGTTCAATACAATATTGGAATTACAAGATGACAATTCTACTGACATATATACATATACAAGAAGGAGACTAGATACATCAACCACTACTACTGTCTATGAAGCCTCTACTAGTATTGCCTGTACATAAATGGGTCATGACTCCCAACCATCCCACTCAATATGGCCGACAGAAGAAGATACAGTGTCTCTAAACTGAAACAACCAACACAAGACCTTGAACAATAAGGACTCCTTTACCTGCTGACTAGATGCTACAACTGAATAGAATAGTAGATGGGGGTCAGCACAAAGAGAATGTACTGAGTATGTGAGGGTGCATGCAACACTTTAAATAACATCATCAATTTTATGAAAACATGCATACAGACAATGACGACTCACTTGGCTTGAGTTATATCAAATCATACTCTTCATACTTTCATAATAAATAGTTCAAATGGTAAAATCTCATAATCCATGTAAATAATCAAAAATCATAAATTATGATAAATCATCATAAATTATCATATCGTCAAAATTCATCATAGGTAATCATAATTCATCATAATATCTCAACTCTTTGACTTAAATCTCGGAGTGACTCGGTAATTCAAGAAACATGACTTTTATGGACAAGGGAGTTTCCTATAACCGACAACCCCACGTGAGCTACGTGGAATACCAACGTTTGAAACCCCCATTGGCGGGAGCGCCATACTCTTTGCCAGGGTGTACGACCTTAAAACTGTAATAATCACAATTGGCTCTCTGGCCGATAATATCATCATCAAATAACCCTACGGTGGCACATAGGTTTGGAAAAATACCAAATTTCCCTCTCGGTGCTAAGTACTACTCCCTGACTAGCTCAAAACGCGTTAGGAAATCCACCATCATCATCACAAGGGTCTATCATAAAGACCAAAACAAATATCTCAATTTATAATTCATCAACAATTTGTGGATTCTTAACCCCAACTTTGACTTAAAACATTTCAATCTTTTTCAACATCAACAAGGTATCAATGTATTGAACCATAACCGACTCGACATTTGGACAAGGATATGAAGACTCAATACGTAATATTTTTAACAATTCAACTCATCAAAATCATCCAAAAAAAAAATATCAAAATTTATCTCAACATCTATATCAAAATCAATCTTTCTCACAGTCAAAATCATCTCGACTCTGCGAGTTCAAGGTCAATGTACTCAAATGATTATTCTTTCAATTCGACAATTAAATCATGACAACAGCTTTTGAAAAGCACTTGAGACCTTCAATTCATAATAAGAATGCATATCCCATAGTACAACTCAAATCACGACTTTTATCTCGAAAGCCTTTAGAAATATCAATTCATTGTAGTAGTATGCAATTCATAGCATAAATTCTCAATTTAAGAAGTAGAGTAATGAAGTAATCATGTATATCCATATTGGAAAAAAATTCAAATTCTTATAAATCCTTCATAAAGTAATTTGAGTGTATACCCATTTTCGAATATCATGAAATTTCAATAATAGAACTCAAGCTTTTTAAATGTCAAAATGTAACAATTTATCAAGTCATGACAACATCAATATTTTTGAGAAAATATCAAGACTCATGGTAACATCTCAAACGTTATATCTCAATATTATCAATGATTCAATTTCGTCATAAAGAAGCTTTAAGCTTATCATAAATCTTAAAATCATTCCAAAATACCATTTCAACATATATCTCGAAATCATTCAAAAAAAAAATATGAAATTTACAATTATAGATATCAAGACATCTCATGTCTCAAATATATATTCAATAATTCAAATCATCATTGGGAAGCATAAAGCTTGACACATATCTCAAAATATTATTCCAAAATACCATCTCGACATACGTCCCAAAATCATTCAAAATACCACCTCGTGGTAAAAGTGTGTAATTCGCAATGATAATTATTAAATCATATCATGAAAACATTTAGATGATCATATAAATCAAAATTTATTCATTCAACCATCATAATCTCATAATCAAATTATTTAGACATAATCTAACTTGCAAAATCATGTAAAACCATAATAAAATTAAAGCTTTGGGCATAAGAACGGAAGATTGCTCTTGCTCAAAACCCCACATACCTTGAAATTGACTTCTTGATTACGAAATCTTGTTCGGACAAATAATGGGTGCTCCTCGAAGGTCTTGAAATGAGGAGTTCATTTATCGGATTAATTTTGGATTTCTACGGTGAAATTGAAAGGTATTTGAAGGTGAAATTTGGCTAGGGTTTCATTATCCCAAATGTTTCATGGAGAAAAATGAATTTTGAAGGTTCAATTATGGATTAAATGGACAAATTTTCGTCCAAGAGGGGGTTGTTAAATGACCAAATTGCCCTTAAAAAACAAATAATGTCAAATTTGTCCTTTGCTGGACTGTTTTGATAGGCTGAAGTAGATCGATCATAACATTTTACTCCAACAGCCAAATTGGATGAAACCAATTTCATTAGAAAGAGGACCCTTAGAGATTTCTATTGATAGATAGTAGCTCACCCAGATCATTATGTACAAGGAGTTATAGTCGTTTGAAGTTGACCCTGAAATTCGCCTGGCTGCAGTAATTTTTAATTTCCTGCACGTTTTACTGTTCATAGTTCAATCGGAATGGTCGTAGCTCATCGCTCGAGTGTCCGTTTTCAATGATCTACATATCGTTGGAAAGATTATTTGATACTCTACGCAATGGTAGGTCAACGTCTTAGAAATACTACATAGAAAATTTATGGATTGCTCTAAAGCATAGAACTCGATACGTTTCTCACGAAATCTTTACGAAGAAAATTTTTCGGGGTATTACAATAATCAAGGCTAATTTATTTTACTCATAATCAAGTCTAATATTCATATTCACATGCCATATATAACACACATCATCTTCAAAGAAGAGTAGGTAGAATCCTACCTCAAAGCTGAACATCAAAACCTCATATCATTACCAATGTCCATCTTTACTTCACAATCCCAAACTGCTATCACACTATCAGAAACATAATCTACTCATCAATACGAGTCTAATGACACCCATATTGTACCATTGTGCTTTGGGTCCAAAAACAATACCAAAATCCCCTAGTAGGTCCCACTTACGGAAAATTCATTTTCGAGGTCAACCAAATATTCATATGAACAAGGAATCATAACCCTCAAGAAATGGGAGAAAACAAAGCAAATCTTGGGCTAAAACCAAGCCCTAATTAAGTTTGGGGTCTTGGGTCCAAACTAACAAATTCAAGCATAAATTTGAAGGATTCAACCTTTAATCCGTTGCTAATCACAAATATTTAAGTATTCAAGATTCCAACTAACACCCAAGACTAAATTTATGATTTGCACACTATATTAGGGTTTTTAGGATTCAAAGAAGGGTGGAAAATGGCCAATTCTTGACCAAATAGACTTTAAATAACCATCCCAACTATTCAAGTTTCATAATCGTGAGCACACGGGCCATAATCATGACATCGCAATTGTGATAATCCCGATGCATTTGCGACATTCCCCTGTTGCACTAGAAGACAACTGAAACTTGGAATATTTTTCAAGTTTTGGCCAATGCATTCGAAATGCAATGTGAGCAAATGAAATATGTAACCACACTAATTTTGACATTTCGGATGCGTTGGCGAAGTTAGATTTTCCATTTGAGGTCTTTTTGACCAAATGAGGGTCCCACACCCAAATTTCTAATTTACCAACTTTTCGATCAATACATCAAAATGAGCTCGGGTACATCATTACCCAAACCAAAGGTCTACCTAGCCTAAAGTTGATATTACGAAGCTTCTGGCACAGTCAAAATTTATATTCGAGATCATTTCGCTAATGTTTTTGCCTGGTAGCTTTTTGGAACCAACGAAGACTTCAAAACAAGGAATTCCTCTAAAAAATAAACAAAATGCCTGGTAACTGAACCGTTTGTCCCAGTAAGTCATAAATAACTTGGGGCAACCATGGAGAAGATCAAATGGTGGAAATAAGCAAAAATATGAAAAATGAACGAAAGGTTCATTACAGTATCCACAACTAAAAGGACTTTCATCACCAAAAGTCAACAGATAAAAGAATCTGAAAAGCACAAAAGGATGAGGTACTGGGCACGCATGCTCCGAGCAGGACTTCCTAAATAACCTAGAGAGAACACTTTTAAGGGATTTTTCCATATATATCCATTTTAACCGGCACACTCACTTTACTTCCAAACAAACATAACTCAACTTCGACTGTTAACTGGCGTCCAACTGAACTGAAAAGGCTGATAAGTACAACTAAACCACAACACACTGATACCATCTCGATACAAGAATAAATAAACCCAAGGCTTATCCAAGCCCAAAAATAAACCAAAACATGAGTCGTTTCACTAACTCTAGTCCAAATATAACCTTCCTTTACCATTCTGCACCTACTATCCACTCCAAACTAAGAGAAAAACCACTTAATTCTCATTCACAATCTTATCATCTGAAACTCAAATAACTGAAGTTGATCCATTGAAACTTCATACGAGAAACATGAGAATAAGTTCATGAGGCACTATCTGGGCACACAAATAGAGATAATCAAATAATGAAATCTAATCTAATGCTACAACCAGTTTGCATGATAATAAAACTAAAATCTAGGAGTTCCAAGCGTAACTACTTATCACTGGATAATACGCTCCAGGATGTCCCATCAATCGAGAATGAACCTTAATGAATCCAACTCGAGTATATTACTCTCACTGAGTAAATTATCTAAAATTTACAAGAAAGATTAATGACTCATGGTCAAAAATAAAAAAACCAATACCGGTTCCATGGGCTAATATTTGAACACTTATAAACTATAATCCATATGAAGTCGAGAAGACCGAATAAGCAACCAAGGAATAAGCTCAACTAGCCTATAAATGAATTTGAACATAGATAAGTCTAAAATAAAAGTTGCACGCAAGCTCTACGACACCAAGTGATACAAAAACAACTATGGAAGGCACAAATTAGACCGTGGAAGCAACAACACAAGATAACAAGAGGAATAACAACATAAGATAAAAAGAACTAACAATTTTCACTAAAACAAGAGCAAACTAGTACATGAAAGTAAGAATAGATAGTGAGACATACACTATTACAAGACAAAAGAACCTAAGGATGTCACAAATCCAAGGACCCCTAAGATTTACAATAGTAACACCATACTCCTACGAAGACACAAGAGGGAATCCACCACTCAAGCACCAACGTTTCTAGCTAATTTTTCAACACAAGTGAGTGCCACACTTGTTCTTGCCCTAGTTTTGGTTACAACTCACTCTCTCTCTCTAGAGAATAGTTTTTCAATATTATTCAACAACTAAGGAATAAAGACTTTATATTAGCCTGCTTATAGTCTTATTACAAAACAAAAGTGAAATATCCAGAAAGCCCTTAATGAAAGTGAAACAAAAGGCACCCTTAGAGTGTATAATAGGGAAAGCTTTAGAGTGTTCCAAAGCCCTCTTGACACTTCAACTTGTACACTCCCTTGGTTGGATTCAATACACGCTCACATAAGTCCATCTTCATGATCATGCCTGTATCATCCTCTCCATCTTGATAGGAATTTGACCTTAAATTCACTGCTTCATCTCTTTTAACTAGGCACTTCACATGCACCATCATGCGGCCAAACATATTCTCCATATACTTTATTTTGCACCCTAGTTTATTCTTGCTCTCCATCTTAAGGTTTGTCATCAATCTCAACCAATTCGATGCCCACTTCTTCTCTAAGATAGTATAATTTTCCCTCTCTAAGGATCATATTTCTCTAATTTGGGCACTCACTAGCCTTGTGTCTTCACCCTTGACATTTGAAGAATTAAAGCCCCTTAGAGTGAGAGGAGGGATTTAGTTTACCTTTATTTCTTGGAGGATACTTTTGGGCAGCCTTGGTGGACAGCCTTGGTCTTGAGTTTCTCAACACTGAATAAGTGATCCGAGTCCTTGTGCCAACCCGAGGTAGATTATCCCTTGAATTTGTAACCCGACCTCTCCTTGAGCTCCCTTTCAACCTATAATGACACTTAGAAGATATCATCTATAGTGTCAAACTTGTAAAGGGTCATACGTGTAAAGATATCTTTGTTTAAGCCAACCTTAAAGAATACAATGTCATGACTCACTTTCTATCCTCGGTGACCAAGCTTCAATATTAATTATTGGAACTCATCGTAGTAAGCCTTGACACTTTTTTTACTTTTCCTCAAGTTATACAACTTGGCAAGGAGCTCATGCCTATAAATCTCGGACAAGTACCTTTGCCTCATAAGGTTCTTCAATCTAAACCTAGGAGGGGTTTGGCTATAACACCCCGAGAATACACCCTGGATGTCATACGGTGCTTGGAACCACAAGTGATCCCAAGCTAACCCATGAACTACCATATTGTTAAGCAACTAAATTATAATAAAATAAATAGCAAGTTCTGGTATGCGTAAATATAATCCTGGCATAATCTGAATAAGTACACTACCGATAAAGTTTACAATCTGGTTAAAACTGAGAAAAGAACTAAAATTACATAACTAACTCTAATTGACATCTATGAAGCCTCTACTATTTTGACTATAGATAGCTGGGACATGCCTCCAACTACCATTAATCAATACATATGAAAATTAATGAACTGTACATGAACTAAAACTGTTTAGAGTTCTCAAAGTAGGAGAACTCATCACCTGCTGGCTGGAATCTGCAATTGTCTGATCGTGATATGTGGGCTACAAATGGTACTTATATTATAAAATAATGTAGCCACACAAATGTATATATGGATCAGTACTTTTGGAATGTACTGAGTATGTAGGGGTGAATGCAATAAGTAAAACTGATTTCATACGTAATCTTAAAGCATGCATGCTAAGTGTACATAGACTCACCAATAGGTTGGAATAAACTAAAAACTAAAATATCCTAAATCATGAGTGACAAACATACTTTAATAAGATGGTGAATCTCTATACTTAGTTTCTATAAAACTATACTTTAAGGATATAAGTAGAACTAAAGCTGGGATATGGTAAAATATGGCTACTGTATGAATACTGAGTCTAAAACTACGTGATAGAGACTGACATAACTCGAGGATTTGAGTGTACAATTATACTGAGCACAAATACATAAATATACAAAACCAAACATAGTCATATACTAAACTTACCTATTAGATGAATGACTACTAGTTGCATACTGGTCATGTGAGATTGAACTGTACTTAGTCTGAGTAACTGGACTGAAACTGTAGAGTACTATGCATATAAGTTGAGGAATATCTAAACAACATAAGATCACTAAGCATGAATACATGGAAACTGTAATATATAAAATTTCAAGACTAAGCGTATAACATGATTCTAAAATAGTCTGTAAACTAAAATACTGATAACTGAATAACTGATAACTGTATGTTATGGTCAAGCAAACCTGAAACTGAACTCTGAACTGAATACTAAACTGATACTGTAGGAGTTATCATCTAACCGATATACACCAATTATAGACTGATTTGGGGTCCAACCTGTAACCCCAGTTGGAAGGATGTTAGCACTATACCATGGGTTACTAACATTATCTGGGTTAACCTAATTTGGCAAAAAAACTCATGAGATGTTTATGGTTACGTCAACCCTAGTCTAATAGGAAAATATTTTACCCTTTATTGGCTATATAGTTCTGTAACTCAGGGACTGCTACTAAGGGTCAAACCCTCTTATGGCAGGAATGCCTCTATCCCTGAGTTCTCTCGGTGCTGAATCTTGCTCTCAATTGAATCAACTCTAACTGATTACTAGACTGTACTAGGGTTGACTGAATTTACACTGATTCTATTGACTAACCGAATGATACTGTTCGGAATACTATGAAATCATTCTATTTTGATTAGAGACTAGATAAACAAGTAAATTTCAAGTAGTCATAACCCCCAAGACTTGATAGCAATAATAATAAGAACATATGCAATAATTTAAGACCATAATAAGTAAGCATTATTGAAAGAAACTCATTATTTGGGGCATTTTATCATACACATGGGGATTAATACTTTAACATGGGACAATCCATCAAACACACGGGGATCACGAACTTGAACATAGGAATATCTCAAACATGGGAGCATAGCATGATTACATAACTAAAATCATGAATTTAGTAATTCTCATAAAATTTGCTCGAAATAGGACATGGGCATTTAATCATACATGTAAAGATCATAGCTTGAACCTAAAAATATCTTAAACATGGGTGAACAATAGAGTTACATGGCAAAATTCATAACTTGGGGATTCATCTTGAAATTGATTGAACATAATATGGAAATTTCATCAAACATGTGAAAAGCATGAATTTAAAACATGAAAATGTTGCTCAAAATCATGAATTTAGGATCTATCATAGAATTCACTTGAATAAAGCATGGAAAACTCAAATCATAGCATGGGGGATTTAAAATCTTGCATGGAATCACACATGGTCTGAAATTAATTAAAATCACCATAAAAACATGCAATTCAATCTTTCTTGAACATTTAAAATAATATATTGATCAAAAAATTCATTCTTTAATTGAAATAAAAGGGTTTTAGGCTCCATGGTTGAAAGAGGACCCATGGATGAACTCCCACATACCTTAATTAGATGGATTCTTGAAGAAATCATGAATTTAATATAGAAAGCTTGACTTGAAAGCCTTGGAAATGTTATTGAAAGCTTTTTCTTGAATTTCTTGGATTAGGAACCTTAATTTCTTAATTGTATTGAAGAAACTTTGATGAAGTTCATGGTGTTCTTGAGGGGGCTATGGTTTTATTGGAGAGAAAAATATGAGAAATCATGTATCTAATGCTTTTGGGGGCTGAATTAAGATATTTGACTTGGAGGGTCAACGGGATCCGCTATAATCTGAAGTGAGAGCCAGAGTTCACGAACAACAGGGTATTAAGAGCAAAGGAGTATGATCCAATTAAGACCCCCTCGGCATCCATGTAAATAATGTGGAAAGCTTCATTTAGGTACATATCAGTTTGGGATAAATGTTGGCTTTTGTTGTGTTACATCGGGGAATATTATGAAAGCATGCCCATAAAGGGGCATGGGTGGTATGGCACGACCTACTGGTTCAGCCGTTGCATCATCATCAGTGCCTTCTTCAGGAAGGGTTGTACAATCTATAGGTCATGGTAAAGATGCTAAAAGAGTAGCTAGCTCTGGTGGAGTTCAAAATCGTACTCTCTACTAGATCGACAAAATTTAGAGGCTTCGCCGGATGTGGTTACAGGTACATTGTCCATATTTTTACATAATGCATATGCATTAATTTATCCGGGTTCTACTTTATCATATGTCACTCCATTGGTTGCTGAAAAGTTCAAAAGAACACCAGAATTGCTAGTTAAGCCATTTGAAGTGTCTACGCTAGTTGGTGAATCTATTATAGCTAGGAGAGTGTATTGAAATTGTATAATAACTATTTATGGTCGTGATACAATGGCTGACCTTTTGAGTTAGAAATGGTAGCTTTGGATGTTATAATGGGTATGGATTGGTTGGCTTCTTATTATGCTGCAGTAGATTGCCGAACTAAGAGGGTGGATTTCCATTTTCCATGGGAGGCAATCCTTGAATGGAGGGGTAACATTGGTGTGCCAAGAGGTAAATTTATTTCTTATTTTAAGGCAAAAAGGATGATTTCCAAGGGTTACATATATCATCTAGTTAGAGTGAAAGATACAGATGCAGAGCCACTAACTCTTCAAACTATTCCAGTGGTGAATGAATTTTCTGATGTATTTCCTGAAGATCTTCCAAGTTTGCCTCCAGAACGAGAAGTGAAGTTTGGTATTGATGTGATTTCAAGTACTCAACCAATCTCAATTCCTCCATATAGAATGGCCCCAGCAGAATTACGGGAGTTGAAAGAGCAATTAAAAGACTTGCTAGAAAAAAAATTCATAAGGCCTAGTATGTCCCCTTGGGGTTCACCAGTGTTATTTATGCATAAGAAAGATGGCTCATTAAGAATGTGTATTGACTATCGGCAACTGAATAAGGTGACTATTAAGAACAAATATCCCCTTTCGAGAATTGATGACTTATTTGATCAGTTGCAAGGCGCCAAATGTTTTTCAAAGAGTGATTTGAGGTCTGGTTACCACCAAATGAGGGTCAAAGAGAAGGACATACCCAAGACAGCTTTTCGAACACGGTACAGTCATTATGGACCCGCAGCTTTTATGGATTTGATGAATAGGGTGTTCAAGCCATTCTTAGATATATTCATGATAGTTTTTATAGATGATATTCTATTTTATTCAAGATCAAATGAGGAACATGCCAGTCACTTACGAAAGGTGTTAGAAATTTTTTGTGATCGTAGGCATTCCTGGGTTATATTATATCTGAAGAAGGAATAAAGGTTGATACTCAAAAGATAGAAGCTGTGAAGAACTAGCCAAGACCTACAACACCTACAAATATTCATAGTTTTCTTGGGTTAGCAGGTTATTATCGAAGGTTTTTTGAAGGATTTTCTTTAATTTATGCACCTTTAACAAAGATAACACACAAAGCATCTAAGTTTTAATGGAATGATGCATGTGAAAGAAGTTTCCAAGATCTGAAGAATAAGTTGACTTCTACACCCGTATTGGTTCTTCCAGAAGGTATAGAGGGGTATACAGTGTATTGTGATTCTTCAAGAATTGGTTTAGGGTGTGTATTGATGTAGCATGGTAAAGTCATAGCATACTCCTCAAGATAATTGAGGCCACATGAGAAGAATTATTCGATGCATGATCTGGAGCTAGCAGCGGTTATATTTGCCTTAAAGACATGATGTCACTACTTGTATGAGATTCATGTTGACATATATACTGACCACAAGAGTTTGCAATATATATTTAATTAGAAGGACCTAAATTTGAGGCAGCGAAGATGGCTTGAGCTATTAAAAGACTATGATATTGATATCTTGTATCATCCGAGAAAAGAAAATGTGGTAGCTGATGCGTTAAGTCAAAAGGCTATGGTGGCAACTTATGGGCAGCCTATGCAATGATAGGGGATGACTAGGGATCTACACCAATTACCCAATTTGGGGGTTTGCCATCTTGAAACTCCAGATGAGGGGTTTATTGTGCATAATGCGGCAGAATCTTCATTAGTAGCTGAAGTGAAAGAGAAGCAATATACAAAACCAATTCTATTACAGCTTAAGGAGAATGTACAATATGGTATGACAAAGGCATTTGAGCTTACGTAAGAGGGAGTACTTCAGTGCTAAAACAGATTGCGTATACCTAATGTAGATGGGCTAAAAAGGATGATTATAACATAGGCACATCATTCAAGGTATTCCATCCATCCAGGGTCAACTAAAATGTATCATGATTTGAAAGGAATGTATTGGTGGAGTGACATAAAGAAAAACATTACAGAATTTGTAACCAAATGTCCAAATTATCAAAGAGTTAAAGTAGAGGACCAAAAGCCCAAGGGTTATATGCAATGTATAGATCTTCCAATATGGAAATGGAACATGATCAACATAGGTTTCATCACTAGTTTGCCTCGTACATCTTGAAAGTTTAAATCCATATGGGTGATATTTGATAGGCTTACTAAATCAGCATACTTCCTACCAGTTAGGACCACTTATACAGTTGAAGAGTATGCCAAATTATATATTAAAATGATAGTTCGGATACACAGAATTCCAACCTCTATTATATCAGATAGGGGAGCTCAATTTACTATAAATTTTTGGAAGTCTTTTCACAGAAATTTGGGAACACAAGTTACTTTAAGCACAGTTTTTCACCCTCAAACAGATGGACAAGTAGAACGTACCATTCAAACACTTGAAGATATGCTATAAGCTTGTATATTGGACTTTAAAGGTAGCTGGGATGATCATTTACCTCTCATCGAGTTCTCTAACAACTATAGCTATCATTCAAGTATCAAAATGGTGCCATATTAAGCTTTGTATGGAAGAAAGTGTAGATCACCAATTGGATGGTTTAAAGCTGGTGAAACTGCCGTGTTCGGGCCAAATCTTGTTCATCAAGCTATGGAAAAGGTTAAAGTGATCCAATAGCATCAAGAGATAGCCAAAAGTTGACACAAGTCATATACATATATTAGAAAAAGGGGGCTAGAGTTTGCTATAGGTGATTGGGTGTTCTTGAAGGTGTCACCAATAAAAGGGGTTATGAGATTTGGTAATGAAGGAAAATTGAGTCCACGTTATATAGGTCCATATAAGATTACTCGAAGGTTTGTCCAAGTCACTTATGAGTTAGAGATACTCCAAGAGCTCTCAATAGTTCATCTAGTATTTTATGTTTCAATGCTTCGAAAGAGCATGGGAGATTCATCTTATATTACTCCTACTGAAGATGTACAAGTTATGGAAGATCTTACCTATGAAGAAATACCTATTACTATCCTAGGTCGACAGGTTAGAAGTTAAGGAATAAATAAATAGCTTCTGTAAAATTACTTTGGAGAAACTAACAAGTAGAAACGATAACATGGGAAGCTGAAGAAGCGATGAAATCTAAGTACCCCCATTTGTTCAAATACGAAGAAAAATTCTAAGATGCTGAACTGGAGCAATAACAAGTAAGTATAATATATAGGTACTATGTGATAATAGGGATATTAAACTTAGGCTTGAACTTGTTTAGGTTGGACAGTTATGCTAATATTTGAGGACAAATGTTCCTAAGGGGGGAGGATGCAACACCCCGTATTTTACATGAACTTGTTCTATTTATATGGAACTTCGTATAGCCTTGTGGTGTAGGCAATTGAAGAGATTTATTCTGTGAGTATTGATAGTATAGATGGAGTTCTAGATACTGCCCATACATTTTAATATGACGCGATCAAATTAACATCGATACAACTATTTAACTTGGAATCATAAGCTGGTATTTGAATCTAAAGTTTAAAGTAACCAAGTGAGTACAAGTTTTAAGTTAGATTAAAGGGTTTAGAAGATGGAAATAGAATAGAATATTGAGGTGCTTGCTTGACATAATTAAGCTAGTAGGTGAGTCACCTACTTAGGCTATTTGGACCAAATTAATGGACCCATGGCTATGGACCATATTTGGACCTATACTGATGAACTCATTTGGGCCCAAATTGAATAAAAGAGGAAGAAAATAGATAAATGGCCCAACTCACAAACCTGCCAAGGCCCAAATATAATTGAGCCCAACTAAGAAATTAAGCAAGTAGGTACATCACCTACATTGACATTTTAAGCAGCTTGAACTCCTTAAGTAGGTGCATCACCTACTTGGACCAATTTGATCAAATTTGGGGTCCAAAATGCAGCTAAGTGGATGGCCAAAAATAGGGCCTTTATAAGGCCAAGTTACTGGTCATTTTCCCTCATTCTTAAGTCACAAAAAGTTTATACTTCACAAAATCTCTCTACTATCTGTAAAGAAACTAGGAGCATCCCTATATTTCCTTTTAGGGTTCTTGGAGAAACTTCAACCTTTGAAGCCCAAGGTAAGTGAAAACACTTATGGTTTATCTTAATTATCTCATGGAAGATTAGGAAAATATGCTATAAGTGCTTATTATTAATTTATGGAAGAATATAGAACAAGCTACTTGCTTACTTTTTTCTTTGTTATTAAGAGATCTCTTTTCTTCTTTGGTTTAAAGTATGAAGGAAAGTGAAAGTTAAAGTTCTTGAGGAGTTCAAATTAAAAAAATAAGTTGCAGAATTGAGGTAAGGTGACTACTCCATTTTGTTCTCCTTATATATGACTTTGAGAGAAGGTTATGGATGTGTTGTTATTGAGAACTCAAGAGATGATAAGTTCAATAATTGATTGCTACAATAAAAGGGATTTAGGAATGTTTTGTAGATTGTTTTGTATGTATATGTTATAGGTTTCCAGGTTGATGTTGGAGAAAGGTGTGACTAGTGCAAATTGAAATATAAAAGAAAGGTATGGCGGTACATCGCCGAACTAATTATTGCTTTTGGTTACTACCCAATCTATTTTGCATATTGTTTGGAGAGTGTAATAAATCCAAGGTAGGTTTGGTGAAACTTATAAGAACATTTATGGTATGTAGGTGTAATTAGAGGACAAAAGGGTTAAAATAACACCCTTGATTGATAGATTAAGGGCATACTGCCCGATTACTGTTTTGGTGAAGTTAAATAACCTAAATATGTTGGTTGGTTGCTAATATTAGTGTACCATATATTCTATTGTAGATAAGTAATCTAAAAGGCGGGAAGTCAAGTTTGGTTAGTTTCAGAGTTATATAACCAGATATGTAAGGCATACTCTATTTTGTACTCTTTGGCATGAAATCGAACATTTGTTCCATCAACTAAGCTTCCAAGGTTATCCTATAAACAAGTGATACAAAATAGCAGCGTATTATATCCCATGTAGCTAATGACCTTGTTCCCACTCTCTAACGTGTTAAAACACCTCAATACATGTTTATTATTAAGCCTGCATGTCTATTTTCACTAGAAAACTTCAGGAGTTCTCCGTTTACTCAAATAAGACCCATGTGTTATTTTCAGCTCCTAAACACTTCATTTGTGTGCCAACAGCTCCCCACCTCATTATTGTGGCATTAAGTTCCCATTTACCTGTCTCTTATTAGTAGATTATTGTTTCAAGGTACTATAATATTATGACCACCAAAGTAACAATCTCAAAGGCTAAATAAACTAAGTAACTCAATCTATAAAATGAGTGGCAGCTTAAGGGCATAAGCCTAGCATGGTCCGATCTCGATACCTTTATATGGGGGTGGCAGATCAGGGGCAAAAGCCTAGCCTGGGCCTATCCTATCCTATCCCAATGATCATATGTAGGTGGTAGCTCAGGTGCGTAAGCCTAGCATAGTCCGATCCCAATTTATCTATTTACCACTGATCAGTTGGTCATTTACATTATATGGCTTACAAAGATTATGAAGTCAGAAAGGTAAAAATGAAGAAAAGAATGTAATGTATGTAGTCTCACAAGTATATATAAAGGCGGTCTACTGGTAATACTTATACACTTGTATCTGAATTCAATTGAGCTCTTGTATTATGTGTTTTTACCTTCAGCCTTACATATTCAGTACATATTTTCATACTGACGTCTCTCATGAGGGACTTATATTTTATGCTGCAGGAACAGGTGCTTCATCTAATACACCTCACTAGTAGGAACATAGGCTATTCAGTGACGATTAGTGAGCTCCAGGTTGATTCGGGGCTTTCCGAGTGTGTTCCATATATTTTGGGATTATGTAATAGTCAAGAGTAGGGTGGGGATTTGTTCCGACCCTAACTAAGTCTATGTATCTTTTAGAAGCTTTGTAGACTAATGTAAAGTTAAATATGGTAGTGTCTTGTCTTTTAGATATGGTGGCCCCAATGGCTAAATATTGTATATATAATTTTATGCTTGCCTACGTAGTTATTCTCAATGATGTATAATGGCATATTTGTCAGAACCTTGGGTTGGTATAGTTACATGCATGAGAATTACAAGGTTATGGATTGGTTCTCTCGGGCCTTTACGGCTACGGGTTCATGTTCGCCCCAATAGGACTTGAGGCTTGACATACATAATTTCCTTGGAGTCCATTTAAAATATCAATTACCAACTTCAATGAAGAGTTTACAAAGGTAGGAAGTTTACTCAATAAGTCCAATAAATGATCTTAAAGTCCAATCATATTCTAATCGGGTATTTTGACCAATCGAAAATTGATAGAAGGCCTAAGTCACCCTAATGTTTAAGGATTTCCCAAAATATCCCAAAAAGGTTTCCTAAGCTATAAGTGGAGAATCAAGATATTTGACCTAGAGGGTCAACCGGATCCGCTACTAATCTGAAAACTCGTACTAAGGTGAGCACCTACCCAAACATAGAATAAGGCTTTACAATTTTACCTTGAGGTAGAATATGAGGCAAAACTAGTCCTAAGAAGGTATTACGATCATTAAGAGGGGGTGACAAGGTCGAATTCCAAAGAAAAGGCCCTAAAACGACTAACTTTGACCAATAAAATACTAACATAACCACCAAATTGTAAAAGCATTCCCATAGCTAGCATAGCACTATAATAATACCATAATAAATCTCAATCTAAGATAAGAGTGAGCATATCTTACCCGTACTCCATCTAAAGCTCAATAAAGTTCACGAAATTGGAGTTTCCCCTTTCGAGAATCCTCCACATGATGCCACGCTATCAAAATAATAATCTATGCATCAACATGAAAACAATGATACCCATATTGCATATAAATGATCTGAATCCAAAATCAAGCTAAATATTCTACGTGGGGCTCGCTTGCACAATCACAACTTTAAAACCATCAAAACATCCCTTTAAGATCAAACAAACCCAAAATTGACTCAAAGGAATCTAGTGATTTTAATTTAAACCAGAGGATTAAATACAAAAGTATAGGAAACTGACAGAAATATCGAAGAGGAAATAACCAATGTCACGCCTCCAACTCACCCCAAACCCCAAGGATCAAACTCACTCTCTTAGCTATCTAGGATTTTAGTAGAGATTGGAGTTATGAAGGAAAAATAGTTTGCATAACATTTACTACTGCCAGTGATCCCTTCATATTGAAGGGGATCCTTGGAGTAACTAGTAAAGTTGTTGCCATGTGACCAGGAGGTCACGAGTTCAAGCCTTGAAAATAGCCTCTGGCATAAATACAAGGTAAGGTTGCATACGATACACCCTTGTGGTGGGGACCTTCCCCAGACACCGCATATAGCAGTAGCTTTAGTTCACCGGGATGCCAGTGATCCCATCATAGTGAACATAGGGACCCTATCGTGATCGTAACCCATGAAACGGCCAACCCTTTGCAAACACAATTGGTCTACCACAAATGTGATAGAGAAAGCTTGGAATGGTTGGTCAACTCACCTTTTGTAAATGTGAAGTACATGTTTTCATGACCGGCGTAAACACGGCCAAGCCTTACTATCGTGAAGTCCAAAACATAGTTGCACCAACAAACTTGGCATTTTTCCAAGTTTGTAATCAAACCCTTGATATTCGTTTGAAATTCTGTGACCGCAAATAAACTATGCTAACCTACCAAATTCAATATTTCAAACTTAAAGGCTCCATCAAAACTTTTATTTGAGGTAGTTTCAATCAAATGTGGGTCCCATACCCAAAAGGTCATTTTTACCAATGTCCACCCCATGTCCTAAAATGAGTTTGGAAGCTTTAAAATTGAAACCAAGGGTCCTTCTAGCCTACAATCAATGTTTTAGATCTAATAAAACTATAAAAATTGACATATAAGGTTGTTTATTTGAGGTTTAGGTCGATACCAAAATCTAAAAAACAAGAACTTCAAAATATAATTTGGATCTAAAAATCAAATGAATTCTCCGACAACCAAACTGTCAGCTTTAGCAAGTCATAAATGACTTTGACAGCTATGGGAAATTTCACACCAAAATTATGCGTAAATGAGAAAAATGACCTTGAGGGTTATTACAAATCCCCAACCCACTACTAATTCTACTCAAAGAATCCATAATATAATAATTTACAGGTAGATTAAGATGTTTCACCCAAATTGGGACTATTAGCGAAATCTTTTTAGTAAAACCAAAATTTGCACTTCACGTCTTGACTATAATTGTACAATTATTTAACATATGAGGCCTTGAGTATAGAAGCTCATTACGATCATCCATGTAAGAAAACATCACTATAAAATAGTCATTATTATGATAGTAAACCTTACACTTACTAACAGTATTCACCTGGTGTGTTATGTATCTTTCGATCACGACTATAGTAGGTGAATTCCCAACAACATACGTGATAAGAGATTGTTTTCATTCCTCCATAGCCCGATTGACTTTCTCATTGTTCAATTAATCACTTTTTTACCATTCTTCATAAATGGAGCGACGTAGCTTATATCCACGTCTTTAGCTGACAAGCAATTTGTATCGAATAAATTCACCCATTTCTTAGTTGTTTCTTCAGAAAGGTCTAATTTTCTTTGTGTAGTACTGTGTGTCGGTGATTCTTAGACCGGTCCTCTAGTTGATCTTCCTTCATCTCTTCCTCAATACTCATGGAGATGAGATTATTTGATTGGAGTACTATTATAGTTCGATTAGAGTACTATTACATTTGATTTAGGGGTCACATCTTTGACTAGAGGTAGCCACTGTTCCATTGGCTATTCCTCTCCTGAACACAGGTATTTCCTAAACCTCCAGTCCCCTCAGATGTTAAATTCTCTGGTGTGTTCACTTTTTTTTGGCGTCCTCGCAACATTCCGATCAGTAGGCGCACGTTTAGAAAGTCACTCTACCATGCATGTTTTTATATGAATATTCATCTAGACATATTCATGAGATTGGTAATACTGAGGATTACTAATTTTTATGTTATATACTCTTGTTTTATTGGCTTATTTAGTTCTTTCTTTATTTTTTAAAATTTCTTTTCTTGCTTTTTTCTGCTTTTTTCTATTTTTTCTCCTTTATTAGTTCCTTTTATTTTTGCATTTTTTATTCTGTTTTTTTCAATTTTCTTATTTCTTGTTCCTTTTCTTTTCTCCTTTTTTCAATTATTTTTTTATTCTTTATTTTTCACTAGAATCTAATTTCATATCTTCAATCCATTTTTGCTCCTATATTATCATTTTATTTATTTCTTATTATCTAATTTCATTTGATTTCCTTTTTTTTTATTCCTATATTTTTTATTTGTTTTCGTCCATAATGATATCATTATTGTATATTCATATATCGTCATGGTATCCTTGATATCTACTCCAATTCTTCAGTGTGACCTCCATGATATCATTACCACATATCCATATACTGACATGGTATTATTGGAATTTGCTTTACTCCGTAATGATACCATAACAATATAGTTATACAGTCATGATATCATTGAGGTTTGCTTCAATCCTTCAGCTAGACCTCCGCGATACCATCATAATATGTCTATATACTGATATGATATCATTGTAGCCTACTTATTTTAATTATTTTATTTTTACTAGGACTGCCATGAGAAACATTCAGTGACTCATCCAAATGCAACGAGAAATTTAAACCTGACATTACTGATGCAATTGACTATTGTTTATTAATACATCATCAACATCAGAATTACTTAAATGTAAAACATGATGACCCTAATATCGACTCATTGTTCGATGCTTACGATCCACGTTGAATAAACCAATCAAACCCACAAAAACACCATACTAAAAGCAACAAAATAAAAAAAAAAGAATAAATTTATAACTGTATATGCAACTCTAAAAAGCAGTTACCAGTTACTTGGGTAAAGAAGAACCACCTGCACTTTTCTTAAAAAAATAATTGAAATCACCTTGAAAATAGGAAAAAAGAAGTGAAATTGAACTTCAAAGAGAAGAAAGTATGTGTAGTAATTTTTTTTGTGCCGACTTGATATTATCAGAGTTAGCAAAGGAAGGAGCATATGGGTATAAATAATTTAGGTTTTTGGTTCATTTAGGATACTTTACCCTTATTATTAGCATCAGTTTATTCCCCGTGATGTCATTTTTGTTACTCTATTCTTTCAAGAAGAGATGGGGGGAAGAAGTGGAAAACCACCAGTTTGGACTAGTAAATTCATGCATGTCCTCTTTCCACCTTTAACCGAGCAATGTAGCAGTGGATAAACAAGTAAGGATAAATAAAGAGTTGAAGTTCAACACATGGAGACTTCCAATACATGTAAAGTTCTCATGTATTGTAAAAAGGTACTAAGCATTGTTGGTACATTATTATGTTAAATTAAATTACATGATAATTTATGGACATTATAAAGTGGAAAAAAATGGTAACTATTAGTTCGAGATAGCTCTTGTAAGATCACACTTTATTCATCCATAACTCTAATACTTAATATTCCTTTACTCTCATTATTTTTGTGTCCTTAATCTTATGAGTTAGTTGTAAGAATGTGGCCATAAGTTTCTTGCAACATCTGTCATTATAACCTCTACTTCATTTATCTTCCCACTACTTCTTTCTATTCATTGCAAGGAAAATTCATCACCTATATACAGTGGTGTTTCTTTCTATTGTGTTGTAAGAAGAAAAAAGATGAGTTGTAGTATATTGTGAGATATAAGAAAAAGATGATAAGTGTGAAAAAATATTATTGTGTGTACTAATGAAAGAGAGAGTTGAGACATAGGAAATATTTTAAGTATTCAACTATATTCACTATACGAAAGAGATAAGTATATTGGTGAAAAAGGAGAATTAAGACAAAGAAAATATATAAGCCTTAAACTATTTACTATACAAAGAGAGTAATTATATGTTGAAAGGAGGTATTTTGTAGTAGAGATTTGGACTCTTCAATTAATTCGGAGTTGCATGAGTATGATGTTGATGGACTATTGTATTCTGAAGGGGAAAAGTCAAGAGATATACTGCTAGATCGTTGTAGATAATGTCGCAGCGTGCTTGAATCTCCTTAAAGAGACAGATATCTGCGTCTTAACCAAGAAGAAGATTATCTTATTTTCTTTATTTTTATTTATTTTATTATTTCAACTGTAATTATTGTAATTTGTGGTATATTACCCCAATAATTTTAAGTAGATTTATGTTATGCTATAGTTTGAAAAATTGTTGATATCAGTATGGGAGATCTCAACGTCATTTATCTTTTCAAGAGATGGAAGGGAAGAGATGAAGAGTAAAGTATTTTTCTGCTTGCTCAATTCAAGCAAAGAAAAGGTAAAAGAACTTTTCTACTTCTTATAGAAGAAAGGTAAAAAAAAAAAAAACCTTCTACCTAATTTTTTTAATGAATAAAGTGATACTACTTTTAATGAACATAAAGTGGTATTCAAATTCTTGAAAGAGTGGGGGCTAATGAAATGAGAAAAAAATATCATCTTGAAAAATGTGATGTTTGCACTTTTGAGAATGAGTTAAAAAAAAGTGTTACAAGTGTATGTATTAGTGGTAAAATAAATCACATGTCATTATTAATTTGCATATAATTTGATGCCTTAATTTAGCTCTAACATTAATGTTATCAAAGAAAAGCTAAATAAAATGTTGAGTAGCCATCTGACATTAAATAATTGGGTGAGATACATTCATTCTTGAAATGAAAACATACCTAAATCATGTGATGATTTTTTCTTTGACATGTTGCATTATGGTGTAAAATGAAATATGAAGAAACTCCTTTTAATTCAAATTTATCAAAAATGGCATGACAAAATAAAAGGAGTTTGCTAGCCTAATAAAATATGAGATTTGTGGCTAATTGTACTTGGTCTGAAATTATGTAAAACTAGTTAAGTAGGTTATACAAGCAAATCGGATATATTTACTTAGTAAAAAAAAAAGGGTGTGACTTGTTTTATTAAAATAAATCCTATTGTACTTAAAAGTATTTTTACTGCAAATGAGAAAAAAACTTCTTGTTATTTGTTGAATATAAAAAATAAATTATTATTTGCTAACTTTACCATGGAGTTAAACTAATTATTTTAGCTTCAACAAGTGAAAAATTACTTTATTTTGAGAAATTAATTTCTTTAGTTTTGAGTTATCGTGATAGCATCAATACTTTTATATATTTTAAAGTTGTTATTATAACAATAAATTCGAACCCATAAGGAGAAAATAATATTGTGATCATATTTGACATGTGATAACAATAAATGATTATGTCAAATCTTGTGATAATCTTGTAGATAAACTAACCAAGGTTTTAGCAAGATAAAGGGTTTGAAGCGCATCGAGGGAAAGGAACGAAGCCTATAAAAATATCATGAGTCATATGAGGAAACCCAATCTGGGGACTAGAGATCCTATAATCAGGTTCAATAGGAAGAACGAATCATATTATGATTTGGTGTGGGATATACTATTTTTTAATCTTTTTTTATGATGTGAGTGCATTTTGTTCCTGTAATGATTTATGAATGTTGAGTCAAAGAAATCTTAATGAAATTTCGTTTCTCGTATAAATTACAGGACCACCCTTGTCAGAGTTCACCTATGTAAGTGTGGAAGTAGGAAACTTTCTATGAGAATTGGGCTTATTCTCAAAAATGCTCATGAAAAATCGGGGAGCACATGGTCGTAATGTGTTGGTCATTAAAGCTTATGCGAACACCTTGATTATTGGGTGTAAACAGTGATACTTTATTTCTCTTAAGCAGTCACAGCTCAAGTTTGAGACCACTACTGATTCTGAAGTAAAGTTTACTGTTTTACTAAGTGAAGGTTCAATGCAGAACACACCTTCATTATGCAGAATAGTCTCCCTTCAACTAAATTGGTAAACTCTCTTATTTGAAAATTAAAAAGAGCGGGAGAATGTTGGTGAATTTTAATGTTAAAATAAAGGGAAAAGGACAAGAATAGCACTTGGATGCTAAATATTGCCAAAGAATTAGCCGTGGAATTTGATTTCCCGCTTTTTGGCCATTTAGGCATTTTCTCGCTAGTAGCTTCCCCTTTTTATGCTCTTTCACTAGTACTCTTTTTGGAGGGGTTAGGAGTATTTAAAATTTGCTGCTTTTTTAAAAATAAAAAATAAAAAAATAATAATTCTACATGTATATTTTTAAAAAACAAAACACAAAAAAATTGTAGAGTCAAACTTTAACAAAAAAAAAGTCAATGATATATATACATTTTTATATAACACTGATACAGTTTTTACACACATCCTATACATATATATATATATATATATATATATATATATATATATATTCTATACAACAATGATACAATTTCTATACAGATCATATACAAAAAAGTATATTTTATACAAGAGCTATATTATTTCTATACACTCCGATACAACGATTATACAGTTTTGATGCACATTGTATACAATATTTAGCTACAATTATTATTCAAATATGGATTTTATACAACAACTATACATGTTCTGTTCACATTCTATACAGTTTTATATACATATTATACATATACATATTTTATACAATAATTATACAGTTTCTATACACATCCTATGTAGTTTCTATACATAAATCCTACATTGATAGATATTATATACAATAATTATACTATTTTTATACACATTTTATACAACCTTCATTATACACATTTTATAGAACCTTCATCACTAAGGATGAAATTGATAAAGTGAAGAAAAATCAGTTCCTCATCCTTAACCATCTTCATCATATTAACAACAAACAACATCTCCAATATAAACTCACAAATGAGATCTAAAGAGGGTAGAACATATGCACAACAAGTAAACAGCAGATCATCAAACATATACTTCAACTAGAATACTTCACTCTAAAAGTCTAGAACAATTATATTGTCAATTTTTGTCAACGTATAATTCTGAATTTCTAGTTGAAATTGCTAAAATACCCCAAACAAATAAAACACAATACAATTCCAATCCAAAAACACTTGATAGTGATAGAAAAAAATATGCAAATCACACCCCAAATATTTCACTAATTTTTTGAACTTTTTTTTTTATAAAAATAAGAATTACAACATGAGGCAAAGAATTAAAGGGCTTATTGGAGAAGCAGCTGAGAGAAACAATTAGAAGAGTAGATTTTTCTTAAAAGGGTAATGAAAACGAGAAAAAATAGTAGCAAAAAAAAGAAGAGAGTAGCGAAAGAGAAGCTTGAGAGGAGACTAAAATTGAAATTGTGGAATTGAAATGGCTATTTGTTGGAATTAATAAGGGTCGACTAGCCACTTATGTCTAATAGCTTAAACTTAGGTCATTAGTTTTTAAAATGTCCATGTGGTTTCTTTTTTCCTAAAATAAAATTGCATGATAATTTATGGACATTATAAAATGGAGAAAGTGGGGTCATTAGTTTGTGATAACTCTTGTAACGTCTCACTTTATTCATTCATAATTCTACCACTTAATATCCTTTTTTTTTCATTATTTTTGTGTCTTTAAACTTATGAATTATTGTTAAGAATGTGGCTAAAAGCTTCTTGTAATTTCTATCATTATTCTACCTCATTACTCTTGTAACACTTGTAGCCCCATTTATCTTCCCACTACTTCTTATTCATTGTAAGGAACATCCATCAACTATAAATAGTGGTGTTTTTTTCTTTGTGTTCTAAGAAGAAAAAAGATGAGTTGTAGTATATTGTGATATATAAGGAAAAGATGATAAGTGTGAAAAAATATTATTATGTGTAGTAGTGAAACAGAAAGATGAGACATAGAAAATATTCTAAGTCTTCAACTATATTTACTATACAAAAGAGAGTAATTATATTAGTGAAAGAGAGAGTTGAAATAAAGAAAATATTCTAAATCTTTAACTATATTCACTATACAAAGAGAGTAATTATACGTTGAAGGAAGGTATTTTTGTGGTGGAACTTTGAACTCTTTAACTAATTTGGAGTTGTTTGAGTATGGCATTGATGGATTGTTGTATCCTGGAGGGAGCAAGCTAAGAGATATACTGCTGGGTCAGTGGAGATAATGCCGCAGTGGGCTTGAATCTCGTTAAAGAGAGAGAGATATCTGTATCTCAGCCAAGAAGAAAATTATCTTATTTTTTTATTTTTTGTTCATTTTATTATTTCAACTGCAATTATTATAATTGATGGTATATTATAGGGAAAATTACCCGAATTAGTCACTATTGAGCTTTTATTACCACTTAAAACCTAATTTTTAATTAATTACAATTCATAGCCCCCTCTTACCTATTAATTATTCCTAATTACAATTCATAGTTTTTCTCATGTATTTTCTCTCTTTTTCTATTTTCTATTATTCTCTTCTTCTTTTTCTTTTTTAGTTTTTTTTCTTCAGTTTTTCTTTTCCTTTTTTTGTTGCTTTCTCTTTATTTTTTTCTTTTTTCACTTTCTAATTTTTATTTTTTATTCATTTTTTTCATTTTTCTTTTTTTCCTCTTCATTTTTTGTATTTTTTTCTCCTTCTTTTTCTCTCATTTTTCTCCTTCTTCTTTTTTTCTTTTTAATTTCTCTCCTTTTTTCATTTGTGTGTACTAGCAAACACAAATACAAATGCGAACTATAACATATAAATACAAGTGTGAACTATAAAATACAAATACAAGTGTGAACTATCGTTTGTATTTTTTAATTATTGAAAAGGAATGATTGATTTTCTTTCTATGAATACTTGTTTGTATTTATTGATACTAGTTGTATTTATTTATACAAATAAATACAACTCAAATTTTTATACAAATACAATATATACAAATACATATTGTATTTGTATTTGTAAAATCATTTGTTTCATTTATTTGTCATTTTATTTGTATCAAGTGATATTTGTTTATTTACAAATATGAATGATAATTTATACAAATACAAAATGGTACATTTGTATCAAATGATACATTACATATTTATATATTTTGGAATCACGTAAATACAATTAATGCACTTACTTGTTTATATACAAATACAAATGATAAATTGTACATAGTCACGACTAAATACAATATGCAATCAACTTACAAATACAAGTATAAAATAATTTCTTAAAAATAAAAAGGTAAAGAAGAAAATAGAATACAAATACAAGTATAATCCAAATATAATCTAAATATACAAACACAATAAAACCATAATATAAATATAATCCAATATAATATACAATCAACTATAAAATACAACTACAAAATAGTTCTTTAAAATACAAGTGTAAATTATATAAAATATAAATGATGGCGCAAACTAACAAATACAAATACAAGTGTGAACTATTAAATGCAAATACAAATGCGAACTATAAAATATAAATACAAGTGCGAACTTTAAAATACAAATACAAATATAGTTGTATCAATAAATACAAAAATATAAATGGCGGTGTGACTACAAATACGATAAATAATTGTGATATTTACCTTATCATCCATGTCTTGTGTTCGACTAGTCATATTTTTCGAAAATAAAAAAAATATAAGATAGAACAAAAAAAAATACAAAAAAGAAAATAAAAAAAATCAAAGAAGAAAATAAAAAAAGAAAGTGAAATAGAAGTTAGAGATTAAAGAGAGAAAAAAAGAAACACACGAAAAAAATAAAAGTAGGAAAAAATAGAAAAAAAAAGGGGAAAAACACAAAAAATAAAATAATATAAAAAAATAATGGTAGTGTTAGGCAAGAAAATATTCAGTTCGACGAGATAAGTGTGATTGAAATTTTTTTCTTTTTAAAAATATTGAATTCCATTTTTTGCGTGACTAAATAGGAACTGTATTCATATTTTATATAAATACATACTATCTGTAAAACCGAATACAGCGGACATAAATCAAATATAGCGATTATGAATGGTAATTGTGTAAAATATAGCTATGTAAGATGGATTTTATAGCAAAATGCTGCTATTTTGTAAATATCCCCATTATACCAACAAGCATCAAATGCTATGTACACGAAAAGAAGAAACAGCTATACAACAGAAACTCTTTCAAGGTTGTAGAACTAAAACCATTGATTTCCAAATTGTGCACAACTAATTACTCGATGGTGCCATCAACCTATTTGTATATCTTTTCAACTACAGGGAAAATTCTTGATAGCATACTGCACCCTCCAATAGCATTATTTGACATTATTCCTTCAGGAAGAACATTAAGTCGAAAAGTCCTATTCCAGATTCTGATTTATTCTAGTGTAATATCTTCATTCACAGATCTAATGGATGATTTTATGATTCCACTGTTTCTAAGTATAGTCCTGAATTTCTTTTTAGTATTTGGCATACTGCTCATAACATGCCCGAGTGCACCTTTTGATCAGCTAAAATCCCGGCTGCTCAATGGAGTGAGAAAAGAAAATGCAAATCTGAAGACAAAGGCTTGATCGACCCTTTGTCACCCTTAAGTTCACCAGAGAGCAAAAATGTAGCGTGAAGGGAAAACCTGACTCATCTTTACAAAAGGTAACAGCCTATATGGTTATGATTCACTATTTTGGTCAAATAACTTTAAACCCCAGCTCACATCCTTGCAGTGCCTCACAAGAGGAACTATTTTGCTCGTGTCAGTTCCCCTTCTCTTTTTACAATCATAGTAAGGTGGGGCATGGAAACATGGTTCCAATGATACAGCTCGAACACAAGGCGGATTATGGGATATCCTTTTCTCAGGCTTGTATAGGATCCAGGGCTTCAAACCTTCAAGAAAATGAGCTACATATCCGAAAGTTGACCATGCACTTGTAACCAATTTGTCTGTTAAACTCAGTAGATACATTTCTGCCAACGTCTTCCTGTCATGCCAGAGCTTCTCAGTTTGTCGATGTTCCTCCTGACTCGTCTGGTAGAGACCAACGATCTCTCCTGTCACAATGGGATGCTTCCAGTACATGTTTTGGAACTCTTCGAAGTATCCGGGGCTTAGAGAAGTGAACAAGATAGCTATGGTCTTCTGCTTCCCGGATGGATTGAGTATAGGCTCCCCCAGGTTAATTTGTGGCGGCAGATTCTCCTTCGTCATACAAGCAAAGATCTGGTCCTGTACATAATTAAGGACCAGTACCTGTATCAAAGACTAATTTGAATGCCCAGTTTTTCATCTGCTTGGGCCTAAATAAGCTTGATAGTACCTCATAACAAGCCCCCATACAGAATTAGTGTGATGGAACAGGTATCTATTCAGAAAGTGGAAAATGGTTTCTTTTTCTGGAAAAAGATTACTTAGCTCTTGCTCAAACGTTGGTATCAGAAAAAGAAAAGGCACAAAATAGTTATCTGTCCTCATGACTAGCCAAGGGATTTTGTGCTGAAGACTTTTGTCCTAGTCACAGAAAAATAATTTATCTTAATCATCATAGTCATGAGCTAAATGAAGGTAGAGGAAGGGAAGTAATTTTGAACCAGTTGAATTGCCTATGATATCATGCTTCACCATGCAACCATAGCAATGATGAGATCTCTGATTAAACGTACTAAACTGATCGATTATAGGGAAATCTGGTGGAAGTAACCAGGAAACCTCTGGAAAAGGTTCACAGAACAAATCAGGCATATTAACTCCGGGATCAATGAGTAGGACTCGATTTGTAAGCACAGCATAAAGGAAAGCAGAAGCTAAGGTTAGTATCCTATTTCCTAAACCACTATAGGAAATCCAAACCAAGTAATTGCAATCTACAGAGCTTCTGTATTGACAGAAAAACTTTATTAGAATTGTAATTCAAGCTTTGTATTGCTTTCTCTGTGTGATTTTAATTACAATGGGAACCTATATATATACAGAAATTCACGAGAGATAAATAAGGTAACAAAAGATTTTAGTATCCTCCTGATTTAGTTCTAACAGTCAGGAGGATATTGCGAAATATTTTATGGAATAAATCTTGATTGATGAAATCCTTGTGATATGGCAGCACATTGGATGAGATTGATAATAAGTGATTAGCTCTTTCCTTGTGTGGATAATGAACCATAGTTGCAGGTCTTTCCTCATTTTTTTCACCCTTTTTCAAGCTGGAGGCAATGACCGAATGTACTCCTAGCTTGTCCCTAAAATGCCGAAATGGGAGTTTTGACAAAGGTTTGGTGAAGATATCCGCAATCTGATGAGATGAGGGAATATATCGAGTTGTCAATGCTCCAATAGCTACCTTCTCACAAATAAAGTGATAGTCAATCTCTATGTGCTTCGTACGGGCATGAAACACTGGATTTATAGTCATGTACAATGCACTTTTGCTATCACAAAAGAGTTGTGGTGGTTCATGTAATTTAATTCCAACATCTCATAGTAAGAAGGTAATCCATACTAGTTCTGTCGTTGTACTTACCATTGATCTATATTCTACTTCGGAACTTGATCTTGAAACTGTTGGTTGCTTCTTTGATGACCAAGAGATGCAATTAGCTCCTAGATATAAAAAGTACCCAGTAGTGCTTCTTCTAGTGTCCGGATAGCGTGCCCAATCAGCATCACAAAATCGATATAGCTTTAGAGGACTTTGGGCAAGAAATTTGATTCCGTAGTGCATTGTTCCTTTGAGATAGTGAAGAATTCTCTTTACCGCTTTCATATCTCCTTTTGTTGGCTCATTCAATTTTTGACATAGTTTATTGACTGCTTGGACGATGTCAGGAGGTGTATACATAATATATTGAAGTGCACCGACTAGACTTCGATATTCCTTTGCATTAACTAGCTTTCAGTCCTTTTAGTGTTGGTTGTGATTTCAATGTCATTGGTGTATTGAAATGAGAACTTTCTATAAGGTTTGCTCGGTTGAGAAGATCTTTCGTGTACTTGCCTTGTGAAAGAGTAACGCCTCCTGGAAAATATTGTACTTCTAGCCCAAAAGAGTAATGTAATTTTCCCAAGTCCTTCAATGCAAATTCCAAGCTGAGTTGAGTTATTAATGCCTGTATAAACTCTTCATTATTTCCTGTAAGCACAATATCATCGACATAAATTAGCATGAGCACAATAATATTCTTTTTTCTTAAAATAAATAAGGAAGAGTCTGCCCTACTATAGACAAAACCAATGTGAATTAAAAATTCAGACAATTTGTTGAACCAAGCACGAGGTGCTTGTTTGAGTCCATAGATTGATTTATTTAGCTTGCACACGTAATTGGGGAGTTTTGGATCCTTAAATGTCGGTGGTTGCTCCATATACACGGTTTCTTTTAAGATACCATGGAGGAAGGCATTTTTTATGTCCAATTGCCTTAATTTCCATCTTGACGAGACTGCAATAGCTATCACAAATCTTATTGTTGTAGCTCTTACAACTAGATTGTAGGTTTCTTCATAGTCTATCCCTTCTACTTGTATGTACCCTTGTGCAACTAGGCAAGCTTTGTATCATTCTATTGATCCATCTTCCTTGAATTTGACACGATAAATCCATTTTGAACCAACTATATTAGTGTTTGCTGGTCTGGGAACAAGGATCCATGTGTGATTTTCATGTAATGCTTGCATCTCTTCTTTCTTTGCTTCTTGCCAGTGTGATTGAGCAAGGGCATTTCTGTGAGATTTTGGGGTTGTAATGCTAGTAGTTACGATAAAGGTGCGGTGATGCAATTTTCCTCCCCGTTGATATCTTTTTTCTTGAATTTGTTGAGTTTCATTTGCAAGGTTAGGATCTAATTCTGGATCATTCCTCAACTTCATTCGAGTTACCATAGGAGTGCCTTTTGAGGCTTGCATTGGACCTGCACATAAATTGTTAGAAGTAGAAGTTAATTTTTCATTCAAATTAGGTAACTTGTGAAGAGGTTGATGTGCAGTTATTCGAGAATCATGGTAGTTAGAATTT
Organism: Capsicum annuum; assembly: GCF_002878395.1. NCBI lineage: Eukaryota > Viridiplantae > Streptophyta > Magnoliopsida > Solanales > Solanaceae > Capsicum > Capsicum annuum. Next base: position 175,528,490 of record NC_061122.1, on the reverse strand, counting down.
GTATGTCCACTACTCAAAGATTCTGGTTCTTCATTGCCAACTACGTGTTGTTCATTTTCTGTTGCATGAGTTTCAATGTTGCATTTTCTAATTCAGGAGTGATCTCTAATATGGTATCATTTTCTGAATCTGCATTGCATAGCTGAGGTGACTTCTCATTTTCTTTTGAGATTCGGAGACATAGTCTTCATCACATAGAGTACATGGTGCCCCTTTTTTAATCTGTGGACCATCTTAGTCAGTCGATTTTAATTGATGTGCACTCCCTTTTTGAATCATAGAGTCAATCTCTTTCTTTCTCCATGCATCTGAATCTAGAAATGTTGTGACTTCTAGATGTTCCTGTATAGACATTTCTTTGGAATGAGCGTAAGAAAAAGTATTTTCATCAAAAACATGTCGTGAGAACTAAATTTTATTAGTTAAAGGATCAAGACATCTATAACCCTAGTGAATAGGGATGTATCCAAGGAAAACACAAGGATACGTTTTCTTTGCAAACTTGTTCTTACCGTAGTCTCTTAAACATGGAAAGCATCTGCCTCCAAAAACTTTCAGACTCCGATAGTCAGAATGACGATTAAACAATTTAAATAAAGGAGTTTCCATTTTCAGTGTTGTAGAAGGCATACGATTTATAAGAAAGCATACTGTTAGAAAAGTATCAACCCAATATTTAGAAGGAAGGTTTGCCTGAAAAAGTAAGGTGAGACCTGTTTTAACAATGCGACGATACTTCCTTTCAGCTACACCGTTTTGTTCAAGAGTTTAAGGAAGGGAAAATTGATGGTGGATACCACATTGAGATAAATGATTTTCAAACTCAGTTGAAGTGAATTCACCTCCACCAACACTTTGAAAAAAAGTTATTTTTCTTTTGAACTGATTTTCAATTTGTCTTTGAAATATAAGGAAGTTCTCAAAGAAATCAAATTTCTTCTTTAGAGGAAAGATCCATGAGTAACGAGTAAAATCATCAACAATAATTGCATAGTATTTAAATTGTTAACAAGATAAAATTGAAGCAGGACCCCACAAATCACAATCCAATTTATCTAAAGGAAATCTCAAAATATTATTGGATGAAAAAAAAGGAATTCTACAATTCTTTCCCATTTGAAAACTAATACAAAGAGGTTTTTCTTTTTCCCAACTGAAAACATTGATTAAATTTCTTGAGTGCAGGAGCTTCAAAAGTTTTGGATGAGGGTGACCCATTCTTTTGTGCCAAATGTTTTCGGAGGTAGGATTTTTGAAAACATAAAGGGCTTGATGCTTTATTTCATCTAGTGCATACAACCCTCTATTTTTGCGTCCTTTAGCAAGTAGTTTTCCCTCTTATGACTTAACAAAAACATTATCAGCATCGAATGAAATGATACATGAATTATCTTGAGCTAATTGTCCCACAGATATCATATTTTTTTTAATATTTGGAACAACCAGAACATTTTTAAGGTTTAAAGTACCATTTTGAGTCTCAAGTTACCTTCACCAATATGAGAAATACTAAAGCTTTCTCCATTACCAACAAGAATTGTATCATTACCTCTATAGCGCATAACTTTAGAGAGTTTACCTATGTCGTTTAAAATGTGTGTTGTTGCTCCTAAGTCTGCATATAGATTTGGATCTTCTTTAGCTTTCAAACTCATCGCAGCTAGTGTTTTTGGCAAATTGTCCTCCGATTGGAATGAATGGTCAAACCCATTATTGAACTTTCCACATATTTGAAATTTCTCAATGTTTTCTCCATGTTGGTGAGGCGAGGTTTGCTTCCAGTGGACATTTTTTGTAATCTGCTCATTCTTGATGTCATTGAAGTAAGAGTTTTGGTGAGAGTTTGGATTGTACCTTACTGTTGGATTGAATCCTCTGCCTCTAGAATTGAATCTGCCTCTGCCTCGACCCCGTCCTCGTCCTCTTTGACTGATAAAGGCTTGGTCATGGCATGGCATACTTTCTCTTTCTTCATCGTTGTTATTAAGAATCTGTTCATAGTATTGCAAGGATAGAACAAACTGATGACAAGTGGGATAAGGTGGTTTGGTTAGCATAGCAGCTCGGAAGTCCTAGTATCTTGGTCTAAGACCTCTAGCCAACTAAAACACTTTTTTTGTTTCATTTACTGGTTTTTTGATTGCTGCAAGACTATCACAAACACTCTTGAATTTCTTAAGATATTCATCTCGTGAGGAACTTCCCTTTTTTTAAAGTCATTAAGGTATTTTAAAGCATCATTTCTTTTTCTACATTATGAGGAAGAATTTGTTCTTCAATAGATTTCCATACCTTATAAGCCGAGGTTATATTTTCAAGGGAAATCAGTACCTCTGTTTCAATGTTCCTTAGCAGCCAGGCCTTCAATAGGCCATCATTTTTTGCCCAATGAATATAATTTGGATTTGGATCATCTTTCCCACCATCTTTGATAATCTCCTTTGTCGGCTCGCTGTCTTCGATCAAGTGATGTGCCATGTCTAAACTTTGAATCAATGGCTCTATCTGAGATCGCCGTAGTAGATAATTGAAGCTGTCAAGTTTCAGAGAAATAAGGCTGGAACACTGATGAAGAACGTGTAGAGTAAGTTCAGGTTCAGTGGTGACACGAGCGAAAAAGGCCATCGACTTAATCTCCCGTGTTGCTCTGATACCAAGAAAAACTTTATTAGAATTGTAATTCAAGCTTTGTATTACTTTCTTTGTGTGATTTTAATTACAATGGGAACCTATATATATACAGAAATTCATGAGAGATAAAAAAAGGTAACAAAAGATTATTAGTATCCTTCTGATTTGATTCTAACAGTCAGGAGGATATTGAGGAATATTTTGTGGAATAAATCTTGATTGAGGAAATCCTTATGATATGGAAGGACATTGGATGAGATTTTATATCAAGTGATTAGCTCTTTTCTTGTGTGGATAATGAACCATAGCTGCAGGTTTTTCCTCATTCTTTTCATTGACTATACCTGATAAGCTCGACACTTATTGTACAATACTGTGTGAGGTCCACATTGCTTATGAAGAGCCTCAAAGTTTCGTAATCTTGGGATGAGATAAGAAGAAGGCTTCTGGCATAGTTTTAATGATATAAGACTGACTTGTCTCTACTCAGACAAGCTCTTTCACCAAATCCAGAAGGAAGAAGACCACCAAGCAGTTTACCTTTTTGCACAGTGACTGGCAGATGACTAATATTTTCAGTGGCTCGAAAAGCGAAAAAGAAGTTAAAAAGAAAAAGTTGATTACATATTTTAAGAAAGCCAAGAAGCCTAAATATCATGAATCATCTATCACCTTTCTAGTAAAACAAATATATAACAAACATTAAGTATTAGATCTACAATCAAACTAGGCCAGCAAGCTTGCAAGAAATACTGTATATATAAGGTTAGCCTTGACTGGTTTATGTGACTCATGCTTCGCAGAGCAACAAAACTACTGGCATGAAGCTGATTCTTCTACGGAAAATACTGCTTCTTAGCTAGCTTTTTTCTACTGATTAAATCTTCGAAACCAACAGGGTTTTTTTAACGTTCCTCACACACTATTAAAGAGTGAATCCACATCCATATGTTGGGTTAATGAGCAAAGAATCCTGACTTCACCGTATATTTTTCAATCTATAGAAGGCACCCAAAGACATTATTTTGTATTAATTTTTACCTCTAACACAACATCGTAGGGACAAACAAAGGATGTACTTGGACTTTCTCTTGTTATTGACTAGTGGAACTGCATATGAATCAGCTTTCCTCCAAGAAACTATAGACAATTTCCAACAATTAAGATGATACTGTCACAAGTAATAAGGAAATAGGAACCAAAAGTACATAAGGAGACCACATACATGGAACAAATATTTTGGATTACTAATATTCAAGCTACAAAGGTGGCTCAATTTATAATCCGTTTTAGAAACGTATTACTAGTAATTATTCATTCATTTTTGTACCATGTTTTAACTTGTGTGAGTTTCTTTTGCTTAGTTCCATTCCTGCTTTTCAGAACAACAAGTTATTAAGTAATACTCACCATAAGCATATATAAAGGGTAATATATTCCCTTGAAAGACATGTCAAATATCCCATAAAATCTTGCGATATTCATAAAAGGATTAAGAAGACGAGATTCTTCTTCACAATCAAATACTTCAAGAAAATCCACAAAATCTCTTTTATGGAAATCAAATAAATCTCAAGGAGGTTTGCATTATTTAATAGATCCCAAGGAGGTTTGCGTCATCCTAGCCGAGAAATACGCTTCTTTAGGCCTCGAATTATGGATAATCAAAAAAGAAAGATAAACAACAAAAGTATACCTATATTATCCATCAATAAAATTATAATTCTTCAGATTTATGTTGTAATTACAATTATTTTCCATATCACAAAAAAAAGTAAAAAATGTTGACTGATCAAACCCAACTTTTAACCTTTTTCTAGCAAATCATTTCATCCTATAAGCTCTGTAGTTCCCGAACCAAAAGTTCTTATTCCATTATGCTTGCAGTAAACCGACATACCATCAATAATGGAGTACATGAGGCGTGCGGAATCCATGAATTTAAGTCAGTAGATTCTGTGAACACTACTATTTTATGACAGTAGATGATCTATTTACTCCATTCACTTTTACTTGTTCATAATGGGCGTCGCATACAATGTAATGAATAGTAAATGAAGTATATATTTTATCATGATACTCATATTAATTAGTGCATAGTCTTTAATGAACTAAGAAAATGATTTGAATTGAATAGTCAATGCTAAGGATAAAATAAGAAGAAAAAATTATCCTTTAGTTGATATGCTAAGGTGGACAAGTAAATATGATAATAATATAGTGAACAAAAAAAAGTGAATGAAGTATTTTGTTAAGATTATAAATCCAAGGACAGTGATTGCGTTCATACTATATCCTGTTGTGCGAAAATATTGTATCTATATATTCTGCTTATGGCAAATTAAAATTTTACAATAGGAGAAAAGATGATATGTTAAACAAAAAACAAAAGGAACACTAAGAAAATAAATAAAAGTACCATTTAGAGATTTAATATCAAAGAATCTAGCTTGAGACAAAACCCTGAGACGGCTATCAAAAGGTAAGTCTCGGAGCATAAAAGAAACAGAGAATAGCACTGTCAATGCCATCAAACCGATAGTGAATAAACCCATAAGTTTCACTGGATTCATAGCCCATCTCGACATAGAAACAGTCTGATCCAAAGACAACACTGGTTGTCGTTGATCATTGAAACTTTTCTTTAATCTTTTCATTGTTGATCACATGGAGTGATTAGTTAAGGACACTAAATAGATCGACCATTCAACCATTTTCAATTCAAAGCTTACACACACATGCAAACATATATGTAGACATTGTCTTTAAATCATAGGAATTAGCAATAGCTTTGCGTTGTGCAATTATATTTACAGGAATTCTTCACCGAAATAAGTCATTTTATGAATCAATTCACCAAGCTAATATGTTTTTTTAAAATTTTACAAAACTAGTATAAAAGTTGTTCCCAGTAACATATTACCTTATTATTTTATTCAAAAAATATAAGAGTCAAAACTAACTGTAGATTTTTAACGGACCATAAAACATTACTGTAAGTAACATTTTATAATTAATTCGTAACTACTGTTATCTTTTTTTCCAACCAAATAAAAATGACACACTAAATATTTTAGGGGTAACCAGTGGCCCTAATTCTGAAAAAAAAAAGGCATTTTGCTCTCGTCTCTGTCTATCGACTACTTTGGCTACTCTAATTTTTTAGCAATTGGTTGATGTGATTAACAATGTAATTCCATCCAAGTAATTGTTCGTTCAACTGTGTTTCGGATGGTAGAACCCTAGCCTCAAGCGTCATAGAAAGGGTGCTTCTTTAGTATTATTTTTGGTACAAATTTACTCTCTATTTTCCTAGACTCAACTTGACTCTCTATTTTAAACTTTTATATTTCTCAAATTTTAGTCAACTATGCTCTACATTATGATTTCAGAACAGATGGATTTAAATTTCTTTTCAATTTTGGGATATTTTTTAAAGGAGAAAAAAACTATTTGTAGCTATTGTTCATGTTTAAGAGAACAATTTTTTTCTTTTTATGGCTGATTAATTTGTTCATTATAATAGAAATATTCACTTATGTATAGGTACTTTTTTTATGGCTGGTAGTAGTTCATACAAGTTGATTTCGGGCCACTTGAACCGTCTGTATTAAATGAACAACTCACTCATAGGTCACGAGATATATGGGATGGAAGTTTTGGTATGATTCTTAATACGAGAAAGGGTGATGAAAGTTCTTGGAAGCTCGTAGAAAAATATCCTATCCATCCACTAGTTTTAGAAGTGATTAATTATCTGGATTATATGGTGTTTAAAAATGTAATAGTTCTGCTATCGACCGTAATTTTATCACTTCATTAGTTGAGCGTTGGTGTCCTAAAACACATACTTTCCACTTTAGAACGAGTGAAGCAACTACCACCTTGCAAGACGTTGAGGTGTTGTATGGATTACCCGTGAATGGTGATTCGGTACTTGGTACTGAGACGACGAGAACCATAAGGGATTGGCAATATTGTATGTGGTTTGTAGTTTGTACCTAGTCTAGTCATCACTTTTGTGGTAATACATGAATACCTATTCTCTCTATTTCCAACTGTATTTGCTTGAGTTTATCCTGTGAGGTTCATGTTTCTCATTCCACTTATACCTTTGTTGATACCTTCTACAGTGAATGAAAATGGATATACAAGTGCACATAGAGTTAACTTTTTATATTTTTTAGTCTCATAACACAATTTTGTCATTTTTATATTTTGAAAAAAGTGCAAACTGGTGGATGATTTCATATTGTGCATATTGTCATTTGTATATTATCCACCCATGTTGGATCCTCCAAAAATGCGTAGCTTTTGAGGATTCGACACACACTCTGATGGTATTTTTGAAGAGTATACTTTCCAGTGGTGTAACATATTGCTATTACACCACATGTACCTTTCAGTCCTTGCATGTCGTTCTATCACAACTTTTTGTAAGGAAGTGTATTTTAACATTGTTATCTCTTCTCTTATAATTTATTGGGTGATTTTACGAAAATGTGTTTGTAACTACTATATTTCTTTATTTATAATCTCGTGTCAGTTGTCTCTCTTGTCTGGATAATAAATGCTTGAATAGAAACTATATGTATAATATGAATTTGTATTTGTTAGGATATGGGGAGTTTTGTGTCTTCTCTTTCTCAATGCAATTACTTCACTTATAAAAAAGATGCATTTATTCTCTTTCTTCTTTCTCTGGAGGTGCTTAGAAAAAAGAATATGTGGGATACAATCTATGTGAAGTATTAGGCTTTATTGGTCTACTTTTATGGATTATGGTCTTGCAAGTGATTGTATCCATTGTTGTTCTCTAGTCACTTCATTTTGTGATAGCTTTTTGCACCTATTTTCCATCGTTATTCACTTATTTGAGACTTACATGTTAGAATTGGTAGAAATCCTAATACAGTGGAATAACAAAGTTTTCATCTGAATGGTGTTACAAGTCTATTCTGTCGTAATCTTAGAAATGAGGTGAATAATGATGTCCTATCAAAAGACTTTTTAAGGTTTCCATCTTTTAATATGGATAAGGTATATGATGTAGAACATTTATGTGCTTCAAGGTTTCATCAGGTTATATGTTTGTGTGTGTGTTCTTTTCGTTGTTATTTTGGGGGTAGTGTATGTTGCAGACCTACATGTTGACTTAGTTCTGTATGTTTCTATGTGTATTTTCGTGAACTGAAGAAAAGTGACTTGTGTATCTACTTAGATGTAAGTCTTTTGGTCATTAAGATGTTTCCTTCTCTAAATCTACTACTATTAAGAACTACACCCCTGGATGTTTGTGTTCTCGGAGTGAAATGCTCAGACTTAGTAGTTGATCCCTTCAAATAATTTTGATTATCAGCAATAGAAAAAGATGCAGTAGATTAGGGACTGTTTATCTCCAACTGAAGCTCACATAATGCTTCAGCCATGCTCAATGTCCTTGACCACCTACTCAAAGGAAGCAAATGCAAAATATGATTAAGATAACCAGGAAAGGTGCATTCCTTGAATTGTGCGATTACATTAGATATGTTGCCGTTTCATTTTATCTAAACACCAAATCAACCTGCTTTTTTAGATCACATATTAGTAAGCGCAGCTCTGACTAATTTCAGCATATAAGATCAGATTAAATGTTCTAATCTCTAGTTGTTCATTCTATCTAGGGTGGAGAGGTAGGCAAGTGAAGTTGGATCTTTTTGTTTTAGTTTTTTTTGTTGATAATAAGATAGAAAATTGAAGTTAAAGCACTAACACAAGAATCTTACTAAACAAGTTAGCACCAAAAGTGAAGATGATGAGAAAACAAAGGTATAAACTTAGATCCCTGAAGAGTTTTTGACAAAGCAGATCTTTGAAGAGTTTTAAATTTCTAATCTACAATTCTTGAAGAGTTGTGGAAATTATACTTGTTATGTTGTTGTTGTTGTTTATTCGGGATTTTGATTCCCCTACTCCGATTCCATAATATCACTAGCCGATTGGCAAAATTCTTTGCATAGCTTTATACTATATTGTTTCTTTTTTATGAATGAATGTAATTAATTTAATACTGCTACACAGTTGAACAACTCACTAGCAATTGCAGAACATCATACACTTTATGATAGTTTAAGAGCCTAGTGTACACCAAAAGTTGAAGGTCATACATGCCCGTTGAGACCAAGTTAAATGACATATTCATATATTATATGCCAAATTTAAACGAATACATAAGGAAAAAGTAGTATGTACATTTGGGTGCAGTAACACCCTTCCCATGAACCACAAAATATCACAAGTTACAAGTATAAATTTTGCAAAGTACTAAGATTCTTAAATAGAATTAGTGAGGTCAAATGTTCTCTTCCTCCCGAACTTTACCTTTTAGTGGAAAAGCTCTTACATTGGTGGGGTGATAGGTAGATAGCAGATATTTTATTGTATTAGTCAAGATATGTGCAAGATAACTCGAACACCATATTTGTTTGAAAAGAACACTATATGTGTCCAAGCAGGAAATCAATCCTACAATAATGTGTGCAACTTTAACACTATGCTTGGTTCGTGGACAAGTTTAATATGAAGTGTTAGCTTTACCTAAAGCAAATATCGAGATCCAAAACTGGAAAGTACTACGAATGATAATTACTATTACTATAGTACTATGAATGTGGTTAACTGGAAAGAACATTTGATCTCAATTCAGTGTTTTACCTCTTAACCAAGGACCTTTGATACTGTATAAGTATTGTGTATGCGCTTTTTAATCTGTGTTAGAGTGAAGCCTGGCAGGTTCTTCTATTTTAGGAATGAGATTTTTAGTATCGTTATAGTATGGCTACTGCATATATATATATATATATATATATATATATATATATATATATAATGTGAAGACCTTTATATTGTCAATTTCACTTATTTCATGGTTATTTTGTTAGCTTTTGTTGGTGTGTTGGGTGATAGAGTTGGAAAAGCTCTTGTATTGGGATGATGGGTAGAACTAATACTTTGATGCTTACTCTTCTAATTGTTTGCAGGTGCAGTAACGTGTGGAACTAGTGGCAGAAAACCTGCAGGAAGAACGTTAAAGAATGTTTTTTGAACGTGCTATAATAGAATTTAAAGAAAGAGCAAAACCTTTTGGAAGTATTGTGTGGTGTATAGATATTAGGTTGTTGCAAGTATTATATCTAATTCTAAAATGCTTACTGGAAAAGAAGCTATTATGATTATCTTATATAGAACTTTTGTATAGAAGCAACTACAATGGTTGACTTACTTCGCTCCTTTATCCATGAATTAGTAATTTTTTGTCTTGCTGAAAATTAACACTTTTAGTAACTTTGGCATCCCACTTTACTTTGAAACTGCTTGTACATAATTTGTGAAACTTGCATCTGACAATCCATAGTTTCTTTCTTGATGTTACAACTATGAATTCTTAATTTTTACACAAACTCCAAATTTTCACAGCCCATTTCAATTTATCTTTGCTGCTAAAACACATTCCTTTTTTTTTGAATCTTTTTTTGCATCCTCGGATCAAACAGAACAATATTTCATCTCAGATTCACATGTAGAGATAAAAATATCTTCTTCATTATCTAATGTTGTAAAGTAGGGTATATCACGATTTTTCATTTCAGACACACTTTGACCAAATTGATTATGAAGATTTACACCAATATCATTTTGAGGTAAATCTTCACTATCACTGGTATCTTCATCAAATTCACTTTCTATGATTTCACTTTCTCCATCATCTTCTGAAGCTTCATATTTTGTCACGATCAGAGTCGAGGCCCTGGCCGCGAAGGGCATCCCAAACTATAAAGGCCCGGGCGCCCCTGTTTATCTTGCGATCATGCACAATGTTCATAAAATAATAAGAAATGCAGAAAATCATAATACAGAGTTATGTTCGACATTATAATACAACTAAACAATTCAAAAAGAAATTCATAACCTTCTAACAGCATCTAACATCAGCCTGCGAAATCTCTAATACATCAAAACCAATATTTTATCGAAACTAGGACAGGGCCCCAGACGGACCAAAAACTATAATGAAATAGCAATGTTATAAAAACAGGTCTTTCGAAATAAGGGAGGCTCACCAACTACACACTTCTGTCTGACGAATCTATAACTTGGCGGGAACCCTGGACTGAGCCTCAGACCCTGAAATATAGGGTGTTAATACAGATGTACTGGTATGCACAATCCAAAATAAAGTACTTTTATACAACATAAGTGAGAGTAGTTCATAAAACATTTTTATATGTGATATATGAAAACACATGGGCATACTTAAAGATTTTGAAACATTTCTTTGAAAATCACGACTCACTCTTTATCTGACTTCTAAGTTAGCTGGTACACCCTACAACTCTATAATCCCACAGGCTATATGGAATCCGCCCCTAACTCGATGGCTAAGCCCCCAACTCGAGTTTGTCGTAAAGGTTGGTGTCTCTATCTCTAATACGCCAAGGGTCACTAGGCCAGTGTATGGTCTCTCTTGGGGACATAGTAAACCCGTATCGGTAAAACATGATTCCCGGCAATGAGTCCTTACACCCAATTGCCTTCTTTGGTAACCACCTAACTCACTTTAAGCCTATGTTTAACTCTTTAAGACATGCATTCTCAAAAATCAAAATCTGAAGATCTTACTCTGTTATGGCATTCATCTAATTGGTATCACCATACCAAGACTTGCAAGTCATATCTCTAAGCCATAAAGTACCAAGGTACAGTCTCTTCATTCAAAACATAAAGTTTGGACCACCATATCAGTCAAACAGTTCAAGAGAATTCATATTTCAAAACATATGTCAAATTATGCAAAGACTCTCACTTTTCAATATTTCAACCAACGGTGGTCAATTTCCCAAAAAAATCATGCAATTCATTCGATTATCATGTTTAGCATTCAAAACAATAAAATGTCCCTCTCTTCAATTCACAACTAACATGAAGTTCATATAAGATACTAAAGCTCTTGACTCATATTTAAGATAAGCAGTTTAATAACCCTTATTTTGTAAATCAAGAAGTAATGCAACAAGAGAGGGAAATTTGTGCTTCATGATCTCAATTCATATTTCAAAACTGAATACATGCATAGACATATACACGAATGAAATCAAATTCAAGAGAAGGCCTCAAGTCCAAAACTCCATATAATTGAAAAGGATTCGCAATGCATACTTTTTAATGTAATTTAAAACACTTCATGAATATATGATTTCTCAACATTCAAAACTTTATAAAAATCGATTTCACCATGCCCATATAGTTTAGGAAAACCCCATGTACCTTATGTCATTTAGTTTGTAGATTGGAACTCTAATTTTGACCTTTTTTTTGAAATCTTGAACATAGAGAAAACCCTAGTTTGATCTTGTTCTTTAGAGTGGGGAGGATTTGATATATTGCAAAACTGATAAAGGTTGATTAATAATGTTTAGAATATAATTTAATTTGTGTGAGTGGTTTCTGTGAAGGAAAAGTGCCAAAATACCTCATTAAAAACATACTTTTTGTGCGATTCGGCCTCGACTGACGGTTTGGTTAACAAACCGTCAGTCTGGTGATGGACTGTCAGTCTGGTGATGGACCGTCACTCCAACCACCATTTCTTGGCCAGAGAACAAAATCATTGCCTGAGGTCTGACGGGAATCTTGACGGGCCGTCACTGGGTTGATGGTCCGCCAGTCTGGCCGTCGCACCTTGAAAAACTGACGCCTCTCTAGGAAATAGGCATAACTTCTTACCCCTGATATCATATTAAGGCAAAGCTTAAGGATTTAGAAAGAACACTCAAGGACCTTTCATTTGATATGTAGTAGGCCCTCTAACTCATTATATACAAGAAGTTATGGTCGATGTAAGTTGACCCAAGTTTAGACGCTCACTAAAAGTCAATTGATAGGAAAGTTTTCAACGCATCTTTGAATTAAGGGATCTCTATGATCTCAATTCATGGTCAACTATATTCGCACACTACCTAATTGATTATCATACTTATATTTACATAGGAGTCATTGGATTTTGAGACCTTTACGCATAGGAATGACAGTTTACATTCTAGCCTGAAAATATGGGTTGTTACATTATCCCCCCCCCCAGGACTATACGTCCCCGAATAATGAATCGGGACTCAACAAGTACAATTTTAAGAACTAAATGGAAAGAAAAGAGTAGTATGGTATTTGTACCTTCTAAATCATCATCCATGGTTTCAAAGAGAGTCGGGTACCTCCTCGGCTTTTTGATTCCTCCACAACACCTTAAATAAAGTTATTTCCTTACTCCTCATCTTCCAAACTTGGTGATCCAAAATAGAAATGGGTTTTTCTTCATACGACAAGGAGTCTTTCATATAAAGTGCTTTAAAAAGAGTCATTTGAATACTGGCATGGTAGCTATTATTGTAGGCGAATTCTATCAACGGCAAATGATCCACCCAACTACCTTTGAATTTAATTACGCAGGCCCTCAACATATCCTCAAGGGTCTGAATGGTGCGTTCAGCTTGCCCATCTGTCTGAGGGTGGAAGGCAGTACTCAGGTTCACTTGGGTACCTAAACCCCTCTAAAAAGACAGCCAAAACTGCAAAGAGAATTGTGTACCTCGATTGGATATAGTGGATACTGGTGCCCCATGCAAGCAAACTATTTCCTCAATGTACAATTTGGCATAATCATCTCCTGAATAGTTATTCCTCACAGGCAACAAGTGAGCTGATTTGGTCTTCTGGTCTATAATCACCCAAATAAAGTCATATTCATTCCGAGACTTTGGAAGCCCCGTGATGAAATCCATATTGATCATCTCCCATTTCTACATAGGTAAGGCTATCTCTTGGGAAGTACTACTTAGTCTCAAATGTTCCACCTTGACTTGTTGGAAACTCAAACACTTAGACACAAAGTTAGCAACATTTTTTTTCATATTGTTCCACCAGTAAATAGCTTTAATGTTATGATACATTTTAGTGGAGCCTGGGTGAACAACATACCTCGAAGTGTGAGTTTCATCGAGAATTCTTTCTCACAACCCATCTACATCTGGCACACAAAGCCTACTTTGATACGTCAAAATCCTATCACCGGCGATTTCAACCGCCATCACCTTATATTGACCCACATCATTCTTAATCTGCAATAAGATGGGGTCTTCGGGCTGCTTTTTTTTCACTTTAGCACATAGGGAAGATTTAGCTATCTCATGAACAATTACTCCTCCATCTTCAGAATCCAGAAGTCGAACCCCTAGATTTTCAAGTCGGTGAATAGCCTTCACCATCTCCCTTTTTCCTTCCTCAACATAAGTAAGACTGCCCATTAACAACCTACTGAGGTCGTCGGCCACCATATTTTCCTTGCCCGGATGGTAGTGCAGGATCATCTCATAATCTTTCATAGTTCCAACCAATGTCGCTGCCTGAGATTCAATTTTTTCTGCGAGAAAATGTACTTCAAACTTATGTGGTCAGTGAAAATATCTACATGCACCCCATAAAGATAATGCCGCCAAATTTTAAGTACAAACACCACAGCCGCTAATTCTAAGTCATGGGTGGGGTAATTTCGCTCATGCACCTTCAACTGCCTAGATGCATAAGCTACCACCTTACCATGATGCATAAGTACACACCCAGTCTTACCCGAGACGCATCACAGTACACCACAAAACCCTCTGTACCCTCGGGAAGGGTTAAAATATGCGCGATAGTCAAGTTGTCTTTCAATTTCTCAAAGCTATTCTCACAGGAGTTAGACCATCACAGAAATATTACCTTTTTTTGTGTCAACTTGGTAATTGAAGCAACTATGGAGGAAAAATTTTCAATGAACCTTCTGTAATACCCTATCAAACCCAAGAAGCTTTGGATATCAGTTGGAGTCGTGGGTCTGGGCCATTTTCTCACTGCCTCAACCTTTTGTGGGTCGACCTTAATCCCTTCACTAGAAACAATATGCCCAAGAAAAGAAATAGCACTAAGCCAGAATTCACACTGTGAAAATTTTGCATACAACTTAAGATCTTCGAGGATCTGAAGGACGGTTCGGAGGTAACTGGCATGATCCTCCTTATTCTTAGAGTAAACCAAAATGTCGTCAATAAAGACTATGATGAACAAATCTAGAAACTGACAAAACACACTATTTACTAGGTCCATGAAAGCTACAGGGATATTAGTTAGTCCAAAGGACATGACTAAGAATTCATAATGGCCATATCGGGTTCGGAAAGCTATTTTGGGAATGTCGGACTCCCTAACCTTCAACTGATGATACCCTAAACGAAGGTGTAGCGTTGAGAAATACTTAGCAACCTGAAGTTGGTCAAAGATATCATCAATTCTAGGAAGAGGGCATTTATTTTTAATAGTGACCTTATTCAGCTGATGGTAGTCTATACACAAACGGAGGAAACTGTCTTTCTTACGCACAAAGCGTATAGGTGCACCCCAAGGAGAAACACTAGGATAGATAAAGCCTTTGTCAAGAAGGTCTTTTAGTTATTCTTTCAACTCTTTCAATTCTACAGAAGCCATTCTGTATGGTGGGATAAAAATAGGATTAGTGTCTGGCAATTAATCAATGCCAAAATCTATCTCCCTATCAGGTAATATCCCTGGGAGGTCATCAGGAAAGAATTTTAGGAATTTATTAACTACAGGGACAGACTGGTGAAAGTACTTTTGGTACTTGAATCTTTGACCTGAATAAGATGATACAAACAGCCCTTGGAAATAAGTTTGTAGGCTCTGAGATAACAGATGAATTTCCCCCTAGGTACTAAAGAATGCCCCTCCCACTCTATCATTGGTCCATTTGGAAAGGAGAAAGTTATTTTTTGGGTTCTACAATCTAGTGTGGCATAGCAAGAATAGAGTTAATCCATCCCTAAAATAGCATCAAAACCAACCATATCAAGCTCTACAAGGCATGCCATAGTATCACAATTGCAAATAGAAACAACACAGTTTCTATACACCTTCCTAGCCATAATAGATTCACCAACAGGAGTGGAAATAGAGAAAGGTTCTAGAATAATTTCAGACTCAAACTTAAAACTGACTGCCACATATGGGGTCACATATGACAAGGGAAACCCTGGGTCAAGCAACACATACACATTACGGGAGAAAATTTATAGCATACCCATCACAATGGCTAGTGAAGCCTCTGTATCTTAGCGGTTGGATAAAGTATACAATCGGTTGCGATCGTCCTCTGTAGCTGAAGTAGTACCCTTGGGAGGTAGTGATGGCGCTGAGGAATTATATTGAGACTTAGCACCCCCAACATTACCTCTCACTGTCAGGCAATCTTTATGGATATGACCTGGCTGGCCACAAGCATAGCACAACATTGTGCCAAACTGACATCTTCCTGGGTGGTTCTTATCAAACGATTTACACAGAGGGTATTACCTGAATGGCCGGGCCACATTCCTTTGGTACTGAGTACCCTATACTCTTGATCCCTAATTAGGCTAAAAATTCTGAAACCGCTAATCAACTAGAGGTCTGGGTGCTGGGGCGCTGGATGAAGACTAAGCATGACTCCAAAACTTCTTCTTCGACCACTTTTTACCCCAATTATTACCACCTTGGTGCTGACTATTATTCTGGTCTGTAGATCTAGCCCTCTTGGCTTGCCTGTCTTTCTCTCTTTCCTCTGCCGGCCTTTTCTTCTGCTCTTCAACCTGTTGCATATGAATGTACAACCTGGAGAAATCCATGTCTCTATTCAGCATTGCTCTTTTGCATTCCAATACCAGATCATCCGAGAAACTGAGTGCAAACTTCCTCATGCGAGCCCTCATGTTACCCATCAATTTTGGAGAATACATGGATAATTGGTTGAACTCCAATGTGTACTCCTTGACACTTATTTTACCTTATTTAAAATTTATAAATTCTTCAGCCTTTGATTCCCTCAATTCCTGAGGAAAGAAACGATCCAAAAAAGCTTCCACAAACTCACCCCCCACAGAAGGCTCAGCATCTCTACCCTTAGAATCCTCACATTTATTATACCACTGATTTGCCACATCCTTCAGCTAATAGGCCGTTAATTCAATCCATTCAACCTCATTCGCATGCATAACCTAGAAAATTTTCTCCAACTCATCAATGAACCCTTGGGGGTCCTCCTCAACCTTCGTACTAGTAAACACAGTTGGGTTTAGCCTCATGAATTGGATAACCTGGGTAATTCCAAACGAACATAACACAGACCCCACATCTTCAGACCGTCAGGCCTAAGAAGCCACTAACTGAGCTATCATATGCATAGACTATCGGAACTCAGCATTAGATACTTCTCTCTGAGAGGCTGAGTACAATTATCTCCAGACTAAAGAGACCTGGGTACCCTAGGTGGACTAGTCTGAATAGGAAGAACTCTAAGAGTAGCAACAAACTTTGGAGTATGAGCTCTATTACGGGTCCATATCCCATAGGTAGGTCAGACCTCTTCAGCTTAGCATTTTGTTCGTTGGATCGACGGGGAGGCATGGTAAGTTTTTGAAATAAAGAAAATCATTGATTAGAGGACACACAGACTCTATAGCACAAACTAAATCATGAAAGAAGAGAAACAGTCCTAAAGGCCTTGTAGCCTCCTGCTTATAAGCGTAGCGCGCTACACACCCATAAACAGAGCTCTACCCGATACGATTTCGCAGACACCCTGGGACCATGAACCTTGCTCTGATACCATGCTTGTCACAACTCGAACCGAGGCCATGGCCATGACGGGCATCCAGAACTATGAAGGCCCGAGCGCCTCTGTCTACCTGGCGATCATGCACAATATTCATACAATAATAACAAATGTAGAAAATCATAATATGGACTCATGGTTGACATTATAATCCAACTAAATAATTCAAAAAGAAATTCATAACCATCTAACAGCATCTAATATTAGCCTGCGAAATCTCTAATATATCAAAACCAATATCTTGTCTAAACTGGGACAAGGCCCCCAGTCAAACCAAAATAATAATGAAATAACAATGTTATAAAAATAGGCCTTTCGAAATAAGGGAGGCTCACCAACTGCACATTTTTGTCTGACAAATCTACGGCCTAGCAAGACCTCTGGACTGAGCCTCAGACCTTAAAATATAGGGGGTCCATACAAATGTATTGGTACACAGAGTAATCCAAAATAAAGTTCTTTTATACAACATAAGTGAGAGCAATTCATAAAACTTTTTACACATGATATATGAAAACACATGGGCATACTTAAAGACTTTGAAACACTTCTTTGAAAATCATGACTCACTCTTTTATCTTACTTCTGATCTAGGTGGTACATCCTATAACTCTACAATCCCACAGGTTATATGAAATCCATCCTTAATTCGGCGGCCAAGCCCCCAACCCAAATTTGTCTCAAGGGTTAAGAGTCTCTCTCTCTAATACGCCAAGGGGCACTAGGCCAGCATATGATCCCTTTTGGGGACATAGTAAACCTGTATCGGTAAAACACGATTCTCGATAATGAGCCCTTAATCCCAATTGCCTTCTTTTAGTTAACCACCGAACTCTCTTTAAGCCCATTTTTAACTTTTTAAGACATGCATTCTCAAAAATCAAAATCTAAAGTTCTTACTCTGTTATGGCATTTATCTGGTTGGTATCATCATACCAAGACTTGTAAGTCATATCTCTAAGCCATAAAGTACCAACTTGCAAGTCAAATATCTAATACATAAAGTACCAAGTTACAGTCTCTTCATTCAAAACATAAAGTTTGGACCATTATATCAGTCAAATAGTTCAAGAGAATTCATTTTTTCAAAACATATGTCAAATTATACAAAGACTCTCTTTTTAATATTTCAACAAACGATGGTCAATTTCCCAAAACAATTATGCAATTCATTCGATTATCAGGTTTAGCATTCAAAACAAGAAAATGTCTCTCTCTTCAATTCACAACCAACATAGAAGTTCATATAAGATAGTAAAGCTCTTGACTCATACTTTAAGACAAGCAGATTAATAACCCTTACTTTATAAATCAAGAAGTAATGCACCAAGAGAGGGAATTTGTGCTTCATGCTCTCAATTCATATTTCAAAACTGAATACACGCATATACATAGACACGAATGAAATCAAATTCAAAAGAAGGCCTCAAGGCCAAAACCTTATATCATTGAAAATGATTCACAATGCATGCTTTTTAATGTAATTTAAAACCCTTCCTGAATACATGATTTCTCAACATTCAAAAATTTATAAAAATCAATTTCACCATGCCCATGTATTTTAGGAAAACCCCACATACCTTATGTCATTTAGTTTGAAGATTGGAACTCTAATCTTGACCCTTTCCTTGGAATCTTAAACTTAGAGAAAACTCTAGTTTGATCTTGTTCTTAAGAGTAGAGAGGATTTAATATACTGTAAAATTGATAAAGGTTGATTGATAATGTTTAGAATATAATTTAATTCGGCCTTGACTGATGGTTTGGTCGATGGACCGCCAATCTAGTGACAGACCATCACTCCAACCGTCAGTTCTTAGCTAAAGAACGAGCTCACTGCCTGAGATATAATGAAAATCTTAATAGGCAGTCACTGGCTTGATGGTCCGTTGGTCTGGCCGTCGTACCTCAGTAGACTGACACCTCTAAGGAAAATGGGCATAACTTTTTACCCTGATATTGGATTAAGGTGAAACTAGTGGCGTTAGAAAGAAGACTCAAAGTCCTTTCATGTGATATATAGTATTTCCTCTAACTAGTTATATACAAGAAGTTATGGTCAATGGAATTCTACCTAAGTTTAGACGCTCACTAAAACTCAATCAATAGAAAAGTTTTCAACTCGTCTTTGAATTAAGGGACCTCTATGAACTCAATTCATGCTCAACTAGATTCCCACACAACCTAATTGATTATCATACTTATATTTTCATAGGAATCATTGTCTTTTGAGACTTTTACACGTAGGAATGACGGTTTACGGTTTAGCTCAAAAATACGGGTTAGGAGATAGGAACATTTCCTACTAATATGTGGATTTTTCTTATGCTATTGCTATGGTGGTATATGCTATGGTCTAGGAACAACAGTAGTTACATTTTAGAGGGTTTTTTAGGTCTTTTCTTACCATTTTAACACTAAAACTACATTGTTTAAGCTTTCCAAGGGCTGATTCATTATACTAAAACACCCATAACTCCTTATTTCCTCAAAATTCATTCAACACTTAGAAAATTTAGAAAAAAAAAGAGGTTATTTTTCTCTCCAAGCAAGAAATGGGGATTTTCAACTTCCGGCTTCAAATCTAAATATTTCTTCAAGGTTTTAAACCTGGGGTAGTAGGATTTAATCAATGGATTTCCTTTCACCCATTTAGTCCCAAAGATTTCAATTGCCTAAGATTGATTCACCTTTCAAGCTTAGGGTTTCCATGGGAATCATGAATTTCTTGAGCTTTTAGTTTATTTCTTTAACTAATTCACGAATATATGATTTTCCGTAAATTTGAGCATTTTCCATACTCGGAATTATGAAATCTCATAATATTAATAAATTCTTAATTTTTGGACTTGAGTTATGAAATTCCTTATTATGTTCAGATTTAATGTTTCCATAATTAGTTGCATTCTTTAGAGATAGTGGATTATGAACACCCATTGACCTAGGATTTCATGCATACACTTACGAGTTCTATATCCTCCAACTTACATGTTATTGAATACTTTCAAATTATGCATTTAATGTTGATTTTCAGAATATGATTATTATTGGGCATTTTTAGTTATCAGTGTCATTCAGTTGGAAGTAGTACATAGCACCGAGCGAATGCAGTGATGGAGACTCACCTATCGGTTAGGTTGAGACCTTTAGTATAAGTCCCTAGTTCCAGAACTACGGCACCACTATAGGTTCTAAAGGGTCACTCGTCAGACCAGGATTGAAACCTTAGTTCTTTCGGATATCAGTTTAGTAGATCCACGCTAGTAAGTGTTTGTACCCTTTGGAAGGTACTGAACACCCATCCAACTGGGGTTATAGATTGGACCATAGTTAGCTCAAATTAGGGTATGTCGGCTCATGGTAGCTCCCACAGTCCATAGTTCATAGTTCAGCTTCAGATTTTCACATGACCTTGTATTTAGTTGTTCAGCATATCATAAAGTACATGTTTATTACTCATTCTTGCATCAGTTTACCATGTCACATGCATCATGTTTAGCCTATATCAGCTATTTCCCATCTCACATACTCAGTACATTCAAAGTACCGATTGCATACTTTTTTGTGCTATATTGTCTTATAATATAAGTTCAGACTCTTAGCATCCAGGTTGTGCTTAGTATGATTCTACACTATATCAGGAACAGTGTTTGGTGAATCCTCATCATTTGAGGGTCAATTATCGGCATTTCTTTTTAGTAATATTTTAGTTTCAAACAGTTGAAGTTAGTTGCGGGCTTGTCCAAACAACCATATATTTAGAGGCTTTCAGATAGATAGTTATGTTTTCAGCATATTGATTTCGTCAGACAATCTTAGTCTTGATATCTAGTATTGAGTTTGATTTTATTATAATCGAGTTATTTCAATTTAATTTCTGCTCAATATCTCATTATTTTCTTTATTATTCTTAATATTTTGCCAAGCCATGGGTTAGTTTGGGGTCACTTGTGACTCTGAGCAACGTGTTACGACTAGTGGATAATCTCGGGTCATGACATATATGCTATGAGTCTTATAAATGCCCACTAGCCACGTATTTTCAACTTTCACGCCTCGTTTAACTTAACTAATAACTAAAAAGTTTACACTTGGGTAAGTTTTTAACTTAACATCCTCTTACGATCCCTTTCAGGTAAATATAATCAATCAGTTAACAAAAGAATTACGTTCACCCACTTCACCAGAAACCCTAACATTCATCTCAATCTAATAGCATAACCATATATAAAATTCATATATATATATATATATAACTAATCAATATATATATATAACATTAAAATACAAATATCTTTCTGGTAAACATAACTACTCAATTAACAAAAGAGTTGTGCTTACCAACTGGATTGAAAGTTCTTATATTCTACATAATAAAATAGCATAACCACCTAAAAGATACGGGTATTACTCACTCAAAACATAATACACTATTATAATACGATTCTTATGACTCTTATTGACCTCTACCAGTTAGAATTATCACTACTTCAACCTTTTGAACATTACTCAAATACTAATTGAGACCAACTAATCCCAATTATAATTGTCGAGGTACCAATTGGAATCTTCTAGATACCAATTTGATTCAACTCAGGGAGACAATAATGAAGTAGCATAATTAGAGAGAAGGAAACGAGATTGATCCCTAGATGCCTAGTAGCTTCCTATGGATTTTATGTGGATATCAACACCAATCCAAAGGACTCTACTCAATATTTTTTCTTGTATGGGTGATCGATAACCTGACTCTAATATCATCTTGCCATGACCCAAATCACGGGATCATGCAAAATCCTACCCAACTCTATCCTAGATAGGAGAACCTCTTACCACCCAATCTTTAACCACTACTAAAAACATTTCTAAGACCTTAAGCATTAGTAAATATTATACTTTTTTATTATAAACAAAACCTTATTACAATATATATATATATATATATATATATATATATATTGTGGTATTTAACCAAACAACTTCTAAGAGTCTAGTCTAAATAGGTAAAGGAGAACTAACTACAAGAAAGGCAACTCTATAAACAACCCTCATGTAGAGTAAAATAACAGGAGCTGTTGAAGAATGATCAATACCACACTACGAAAAATTCAACTGGCCTGAATTCATATCAATACCCCTAAAAGGAGATATAATAAGTTTAGTACCCATACAAAACACGCGTACTAGTAGATATCATTGATCGACCAGGGTTTGAAAGCATATAACAATAAAGAGCAATAAAGAAGAGATCATAACAATATACACTTAACAACATAAATTACTTTAATTCCCAAATTTATCGTCTTTTTTTATCATAGCATTATTAATTTATACACAAAATGTAAATAAATGTATGATCCCATGGAACCACCAAACCATATCTCTTAAGCATTCATCTCACTAAAAGTAGCTCTACACTCCTCTCTCATTAGTCCTCTTTTGTAACAACCTCGCTTACTCTTCTATAATCATTGTACATCGATAATGCAACCATCAAGGCAAGTAATAAAATAGTAAGTAATTTTCAAGAGAAATGACATTATATTATATATATATATGTATATATACATACATGATATTCAGATTTATACATATTCTAGACATACCTTATATTCATACTTACCTACAACACACTATCACTAATACATCAAATTTCAAACCACCGAGTACGTTTGTCTTATTCAATCTATCTTGCGTTACTCACATCAATTACCTTTTACACTTAGTCTAATCATCAACCAATCACGTATAAAATGATGTACAACACTAGAAATACCTCAATGCAACAACAATAATACATGTCTAAAAATGGTGTACACACATACTAGGGTCAACAGTGACCCTTAGTGATGACCTGCAACGGTGAACTTAGTCCATGTACTGTATCGGTGTGGTGCTTGGTCCTAATAAATAATTTGTAATAGCATGGTACCCAATCCCAATATCAATCAGTACCGACACCATCCAAATATCACAATATATGAGTATCATCATTAAATATATCAACCATGATGAAATGCATTGCACCAATTATGCAAGTATAAACTTTTCTAGACATTTATTCAAAATCAAGTTCATCTTTATATATAAACAACAGATATCCACTAACACGTGAAACTACATGTATTCCCGAAGGATAATTCACACAAATTCTAATACAGTCCTTATCAAACCATATTCATCAGATATAGTATGTCTAAAGATAAATCCACCACTTTTTCAAATAAGTCATATCAAAATCCAATCATCAATCACAAACTTGTTTGAAGACCAATCAATTGAGTGTCCATTTTAGGAGTACATATTCTACTAAAATAGATGTCTACACTCTAATTTGATATATATATATATATATATATATATATATATATAGATATAGATATAGATATAGTACAGTCACTAATCTAACCCTCTTTTATTCCTATCGGCACTGGTAAATTCAGTTACAAACTTGTCATCCTTACATTCAAATCCTCGTTATGTTCAAGACACTATTCTTTTAGCCTATTTTTCAACCACTTGGCTCTATTTCACTTACAATTCTATCTTGAGTCATGCCTTTACACATAATAATTTTTAGCACTTAGCCAAACTTAACTTTTTAGGTTCTTAAGTTATGACATTATATTCTCTTATAATGATCAATTCTCCTAACTATCTTTCAGCAAAAATATCTCATATTCCAAACACACAAACTATTGGGTTCTCCCTTGTTAAGGTATTAAAGATGAGTTTTATAGATTATAAGCTCACCTAATTCCTTTATAGTACCCACATTCACATATTACACTTGTAAATCCTCAAGTAAGTCATACAGATATAAACACCCATCAAGGGATCCATATAAAAACATAACACTCCTTAATTAGATCTTTATTACATCAACTTCATATTTTATCTATCCAAACTCCATGCCTATAGGCCTAGACATGAAATCTCTAATCAAAACAATGATTTTAAACATAGGCAACCCAAATTTACAACATATTAAATCATAACCTACCTCGATCGAAGATCTTGAAATAAGAACGCCACAATAAGGTTGCTCTTTTTTTTCCTTTATGCCTCCATTAGTCCAGTCATCTAGAAATCAAACAATTATAAGAGTACTCAATCAATTACTCTTAAAATAAATATTTTGGAAATTCAACCCACTAATTTTACTTATTTGTGATCTAAAACATTACTCAAGGATCAATAAACCACTAACTAGTTCTATCATATTCAACCCATGTTTATTAACAGAGTTTTAAAGTTAAAGGTTTTATTTTATTTAATTTAAGATTCTCTATAATTAAACGTTATGTTTTAGAATAACAAATTCATGCTATGAATCATTAGTTAAAAATCAATATGTAATTTTAGATGACAATACCCCAACCCTTAAGTTTTTCCCAAAATCTCATGAACCTAGCGTTCTGACCTTCATTTCACCTTTAAAGATCATTCTAAAGATTCTAAGATATTTTTTGACTGAAAAACAAAGAAGATGATAGAAAAACTTACCTCAATAAAGAATTTTAACCCTAGACCTTAGAAAATCGCCTCTCTAGGTTTTGGAATAAAATTTTTGAGTTAAAATATGTTAAAATAAGCTTAACTAATGCCTTTTCAGCGGCCAAGTATCGCTATGACAGCTAGTTTTTCAATATAGATAGTCTTTAGTAAAATGGGCAAAATCTTTTACTACATAAGTGGATTAATGAATGGTTAAAGCATAGGAAAAAAGACTAAAAGATCTTTAATTGGCTGGTATTGGAACCCATTACTCTTTTTATTTAAGAAGAAGTAATCATTTGAAGTTGATCCTAGTTTAAACTTAGACTGAAACCCAATATGTAAGGACACTTCCAACTTAACTTTGTGCTAGGGGTATTGTATAACCTTAATTCATATATAATTCACTCTTATACTAAAGAATTGATCCTATAAGTAATGAGTCGTTACAGTATGTAACATATAAGTAATGAGCCATCAAAGGCATATGACACATAGACGAGCAAGTTGTGACACATGATTTATAGGAGAATCTAAGTGAGCCACATATGATTCATATATTAGATGAGAAAATAAGACATATTTGTGAACTATGTCAAATAAGCAAATGAACAAGTGAGAAGGCTACTAGCACATAAAATATGTACTCTATCATATGACGGTCTACCATGTCTGGTATAGGTTCAACCATAAAGATGCATCAAACACGTAACACATAAGGGTGTGCCACATCTGGCATATCATATAAAAGGTCAGCCAAAAAGCCGAGTCTGCTGTATCAATGTAACAAATGAAGGACCGACCAAAAATATGGATTGTCATATTAGGCATAATACATGAAAGGTATTCCAACCAAATCTAATGGATGGAATCACATATTTTTAAGACCACACATGAACATACTTGTACTCCCCTTAGTTGGTCAATAGTGTCATATTAGCACATGTCTTTCCCTTTATAGTCAAATAGCAAATGAGCCTTATTGGGGGAATGTGGGATAAGGAAAAATTAAAATATTTCAAAAATAAATTTAAAAAAAATTAGGGGGTGGGGGAGGGTGGGGGGGCGGGTAGGAAGGGGTAAGAAAAAAGTTTGAATTTTAAAAAAAAACTATATATTTGTTTGGAGGGGGGTGGGGGGTGGGGGATAAGGTAAGAAAAAATTTTAACTATTTTTTTAGAGGGGGTGGTAGGAGGTGGGGTGGGGTAGGGGATTGGGGGTCGAAGTAGGGGCGATTGATTTTAAGAGTTGTATGAACCATTCAACTTTAGAGTGAGGTTGAATGAGAGTTTTGAAAAAAGTTTTTCTTACTTTTTAAAGGAAAGTATTTTCCTTAGATTTGAGGAAAATAAGTTAATTTAAAAAATATTTTTCAAAATATTTAAGCCAACCAAACATGAGAAAATTTAAAAAAAAAAAATCAGAAAATGTTTTCCTTCATACCATACACACTCTTAATGTAAAATAATGACAAGTAACAAATCTAATATTTGAAGCTAACCAACAATCTTGGATCACCAACTTACCAAAATAGTAGCATGGCAGCAAATCTGTACGCTCTCTAATTAAAGGTGTTCTTTTCATACATTCCTTTATCACCATGTTTACACAATATACGACCTTCTTTTGAAGTCTTCTGGCACTCACCAAGCTTTATGACACCCCCAAATAGTATATAAACACATAACACAAATACAGAAAGTCGGCACAACCTGCAATTTAAATGGCATATCACTACACCTATACGAAAACATGTTACATGACTTTCTCTTAAGTCCAACTAAAACTACAAATGACAATCTTTATTATATAGATATATTATGTTTAAACAAGATCAGTAGGTCAAGATTTGGACCACTATGACATTATGTCAAACACTTAGTGGACATAAAACTCTACTATTTTTTAGAAATGGTATTTCAACACCCAACTACCCCATATAATACCAAAAACACTGTTACTACCATATATAGGTATAAATCAGTATACTTTACCACTAATGAGTCCAACCATTCACCCAATACTACTCCAAACTTCACCACATGTAGGCGACGTAAACTTTTCAATAATAGTCAATAAAAATCACATGGCCTATGATCACATCCGATGAGTGTTACCCATAAACATACTTAGAGCACCCCTATAGTTTTATATATAAGAGTAGGAAGAGAAAGAATCACTACCGTAATTAGAGAGAAATTTCAAACCTCTTCTTGAATTTCCAAGAAGAAAACTTATCTCAAAAACCCAATATAGGACTATCCTTCAAGTTTGAACTTGAAATAAAGATAAAATAACTTAGGAACAAGGAGGGATGATGGTGTGACCTTAGCTTCCAAATCTCTTGCTTTTTTCTCTTTAAATTTACTTGAATTAAATTGTAACACCTCGTAAATTCAAGCTAAGACTAGAATCATGCCTCAAGTGTATGTGGAACCTAAAATCATGTTTTGATAGTGTGGTAAGTATTTTAGACATCTATTAAGGCCACAAGTGACTCCTAAATTATAGCCAAGTTGAAACCTTCTTTACCAATTGTTTTCTTGTGAAGAATCTACCTAATTGGCATCTTCAAATGAGAATAAATCCTAGATACTGAAGTGTTTTTTAGATCAAGACCCACCAAATGAAAGTTATTTCAGTATTACTTCCAATGCATCAAATTTCTCATCAATACGGTTCCAGAGCTAAGAGTTGTGGCTATTTTAGAGAAGCATTATCCATCAATGAGATGGCATGATCGAAACCATGATCTTGGTAACTTACGCAACCTGACCGGGGGCCTTGTCGTAATGGGCATCCCTAGTCCGATCGGGACTAGAGACCACCCCCGTTACCCAACCCAACCTCCAGTCATCTGTCCTGAGTTGGCTGAATTCGAGCATGTAGCAAGATAGTGCAAAAGCTCACATGAAGACTCTGGGATAAGATCACAACCGTGACTGAACCATCCGAGTCCACCCATCCCATACTAACAATCTAACCATACCAAACCGATACCGAACAAGCGTTTCTAGGTCATAACCAAAGATGTTCCAAAACATAAAATAATTGATCCAAAAATAAAATATAATGGAACAACCAATACTATCATCCAATGATGTTAGCCCTCCAACTTATTCCAATGCCAAGGCTGACATTGATACTGATCCCATTCATTTCAACCCATAGCAGTTTCACAAAGTCTCTAACCAAACGAGTAATAAAATCTGGTTGGGACATGCCCCCAACAATGGCGAAAATCAATATCCAAAATAAAATCAAAGTGTCTATAAAATATCCATAATATGAAATGGAGCCTTTCGAAAAGATGGAAGCTCACCACTTCAGCCTACATATTATCCCCGAGTTAATCACTATGTGGAGGAGGAGAACGACTGATTTCTGTATAGCGTGGATATACAGCCACTAGTACACGGGTTAGCGGGTGAACACTAGCATGATATCGGGATAAGGATAAAATAATGTCATTTATAAAACCAAGTAAAACCATCCATATGCACAAAACCATATATATATATATATAATGATGTCAGGAAAGGGAACCGGGTTTAGCATTTCTTTAAAACCTTTACCTGGGTTGTGGAGCTTTGCCATCCTAAACCACTCACGGGCTATATGGGTTCAGCTCCCCCTACTGAAAGGACCCCAGTGCGTGAAGTCGAACGACCAGGGAAGAAAATCTGGAATGACTAGTACATCCCCAAAATATAGTGTGACATCAGGCACACGGTCACCAAAACTAACCTCACATCGGCAAATATGAGTTTTCAGTTTTGGTCCCCTGGGACCTCCACCTTCCATGACTTTGCTACATATTTTACCATTATTGCCTAACTATAACCATTACCAAGCAACCAATCAATCCATTTACCATTTATTAACCAAGGCCATTTAGTGGTGGTATCATCATACCAACTATACTTGCAAGTACTATCCATAGCCAACCATATATAGGTTTAAGAGGACTTCCAAGTACCCTTCCATTTTCCATATTAAAATACTTGGGGGATTTTAGGTACCCCACAAGCATAACTATTTAGCCATTTACCTTTCCAAACTATTTAAATCATGCATAATTCCTTTTCCAAGTTTTAAAACAAGCAAGAGTTCCATTAAAATACTTAATGCAATGAAAATATTATTATAGGCATTTTGTCAAACACATTAGGGGCATAATATAACCAAACCAATTCCAATTATCATTAAACCATTCTCATGCAGTCTAATTATCAAAAACCACCATTAATGCACAAAAAGCATAACTGAAACCATGGAAAATCATAACCAACCTTTTAATATCAAAACCCCCAATTCATATTTGAAAATCAAAATTATACAAACATTCATAAAACTATGCTTCTTTCTATAATTAATAATGAGGGAAGAGAACATGCCTTAAACTAAGATGATGATGGAAAGAAATCACCAAGACAAGCCCCAAATCAATCCTCTAGTTGAAACCCTAGCTTCCCTTGCCCAAGAGCTTTTGAGAGAATTATAGAGTGTTTTAAAAGAGTTTCTGAGTGTTAATGAATGGAATAATGAGGTAAATAACCTCCCAAGTAGGTTAGAAGTTGTGGGACCTTATTAGGATAAGTGGAAAATATTCAGAATACCATCACTTAAGTTGCACCAAAATCCCATCATAGGGGTACGACTGACCCTCACAAGTCGTACCCACCAATATGAGTGGTACCCTTCACTCGTATCCTAGCCTCAACCTTTGGATTCAACACTATCCAATATACGAATCATCCAACCAAGTCATATCTAAAGCATATGATCTGTACCCTTTATTCGTACCCCTGGCAGATTTAAACCCAAGAAAGATTTAAACATTATCCACAATACAAGTCCTGGGTACGGCTCGTACCCTATATTACAGCTCATGGTGAGCCAGATCCAACCTAAGTAACCAAGTCTAAGATTAAGTTAAGGAACCAAATAATCTGTAACCACCAATATGACTCATACCCCTAAGTTGTATCTATTCCAGTAACCAAAATCCATCCCACCAACCAACACTGGCCAGCATACAACTAGACCATACCCCAACATACAGCTCATACCCATAAGTCATACTGGGTCCAGAGACCAGAATTCCAGGAAATTTTCTAAGGTCCAAAAATCAGGGTGTTTCATTAACATTGTACCATCATACAATGATCTTATTTGTATAAAATTGCCCATAAAACCTGAAAGTTGACAAGTATACCTCCCAATCATGAGGGGCTCCCACGATCTTGGTTTAAGACCATAATCTTAGATACGATCGTAACTCCTAATATGATTCGACTTGGACTTTCACCCTATGAATCAAGGTACGACCGTGGATAGGCCCCATGAGGTGTACCATGGCTTGTCTAACGAAGTATGAAAAAGCCTCAATGCAGCCACCCAACCACAAGAATGACCCACGATCATAGATGGGTCCCATGATCATTAGAAGGTTCGCACATCGCGTTCTGCAGCCTTTTCAGTTTTATCTTATATGATACATTCTAGTTTTTCCCCACTATTTAGGCCCCTAAACTATGTCTTTTAAGTTATTCCAAGGTTGGTTATAAAGGTTAATATCACCTTAAGTCCCTCATCACTCAAATTCAATCAATACTAGCAATAATAAAGAAAAAGAGGTGACTTCTCTTCTCCAAGGTAATAATAACTAATGTTCATTTCTTCAAGCTCCAAATTCAAAGAATTCAACAAGTTCTCTGTTTCCAGGTATGTGTAGGGATGGAAATGAGGCGGTGTGGGTATGGGGCAGTATGGGTATAAGGTGGAGCGGGTTTTAGGCTATGTGGGGCGGTACCGGTTTTAGACTATGTGGGTAAGGGGCGAGTTTAAGTAAGTTTTTTTCAACGATGTGGGGTAGGGTGGGTTGCAGGTATATGCGGATTTAAACTAAAAAAAGGTTAAAAATCAGTATTACTCTCATGAATTTACCTAAAATTATATGCATTCTTCACTTAAAATTGTATGATACTTAAAACAACATGTATAACACTACAAATAAAAAAAATTATAACTTTTCAAATTTCTTTATTCATCTTAGAAAAATTTGATATTTGATCATTACTTGTACACGTGATACTTTTCTAATAATTTTTTAGTGAAAAGTGATATAATAGAAATTGATTGTTACTATTTCCTACTATTGAAAATATTATGATTTTCAATGGAGTTACAAATTTTTTTAAAAAGAAAAAAATAAAAATGCGGGGTGGTGCGGCGTGGGTATGCACGGGTATGAGATTGGGGTGGATTTATGTGGGTTTAAAGGTGATGTAGTGTAGGGCAGGGCAATTTTAAAACTTGCGAATTTAGAAAAAACTCTCACCGCACCATTGTCATCCCTAGGTATATGGGATTTCATCAGATGGTTTTCCTTTCACCTATTAAGGCATAAAGTTATTCAAAAATCTCATTTTAATTTACCCTTCTTAGAGTTTCCACGAAAAGTGTGAATTTTATTAGTTTTTATTTTCCTGCCTCAACTAAACCTTATTATATATTTTTTGATAAATTTGAGCATCGTTACATGAACTCTTATTATATTCATAAATTCCTAATTTTGGTCTTTAGTTATATAAATTTCTTATTACATTTAGTTTGTTCAATTATCATGATTAGTTGCATTATTTATAGATGGCATCTTATGAACACCCGATGACCTAGGATATTATTCATTATCAGTTAAATACTCATTTCTTTAGTTTACATAATTTAGAATTCTTTCAGATAAAGCATTTATCTTTCAATTTTACAGTTTCATTATTGTTGAGCACTTTCATATAGCAGCTTACTTTTATTTTGGAGTAGTACTTAGCACCGAGAGGACACGAGTTAAAGTAACCTAACTCCCAAACTATGTTCTACCATTTGTTAAAGGGGTCCTCACTAGTTGAGAGAGTTTTCTATTCCCTTAATAGGCTCATGAGTTATTCATGCCCATCATGGTTCATACCCATGGAAATTTATAAAATGCCCACCCAACTTGGGTTACAAATTAGATTTTATATTGCTCACATGGACTATATCTGTAACACCCTGTATCTGGTACCCGGAATGCTACACGATGCTCATGACCTCGAAGGACCATAAGCTAACCCATGAATGATATATGTCCCTGAACACTGCATAATATATTGTATAAATGTGAAAATAAAGGCTATAAGGCTGTAAGGTTCAAAATTATAACATAACTGATAAAACGTAACATATGGATGGGGTATGAAATACCAAAAACAACTGAAATAAAATGTCTGAACATACTGTAGTTTGAAAAGCCTCGAACTGACTGAACTATCTAAATAAAGAGTTGATGGGACATGTCCCCAACTAACTCCAACTAATAAATTAATTAATGAGATAATAAAGTAATGGTTATGTCCTCGAAGGATAAGGACTCGCTGTTAACTCTGACTGTTTAGGCTGGAATACTATTGATGCTCTGGAGCTCGTGCTTCTAAACCTATGGTATAAAACACCATAGCACAAATGTGTCAGTAAGCTGAATGCAAAAGGGTTCACATGCATGAACTATACTAACTGATGGCATAACATGAACTTGAGAATACATGCATGACTACATAATAACTATAACTAAGTTCGTGATAACATGAATACTGAGTCTAAGTACTAATAACATGAGATACTGATATTTGTATAGCTGAAATAACTGATATTGGGCGACTGTATCTGATAGTCTAGGTTCTGGTGAAACTAACTGAGTTTCGTACTATTCTGAGTTGACTGTATCTGACAATCTTGAATCTTGTAGAACTATCTGAGTTCTATCACTGAGACTGAATAACTGTATTTGATAGTCCTGATTCTGTATTAAAACTGTGGGAAGTAGTCACCTAACCGACATGCCCCAAATAATGCAATATAGCTGAGTTAGGGTCCAATGTGTAACCCCAATTAGAAGGGTATCAATACCGCGCCACTGGTAAGGATAATCTGTGAGTAACCCTCGTATAATAGGTAACTCTAGTAAGAATAATGGGAACCCTCATATAACTGGTTAATCCACCCCATCTACCCTCATATAACAGACTATGATGTCTCAACCTATGCTGGCTATGTAGTTCTGGAATGCAAGGATTGCTTCTAAGAATCACACCCTCATATAACAGATGGGTTCCCATCCTTAGGGTTGCTCGGAGTTAATTTCTACTCCTATCTGAATATACACTAAACATGATTAACTGAACTGACTGGACTGAGTTAACTAAATTTCCATGAACTAACGAAATGCTACTGAGATCTGATAACTATCTGAGATTTCTCAGATTACTGAATTTTTTAGCTTTCCTGAGTCACATGACTGACTGAGTTCTAGGGATCATGGCTTGACGGAGGATATCGTGAAAACATCACACTGGCTCTAGGCACACAGCTATATTTTTCGGGTACAAGTACCCCCAGAGAAGAAACTGACAAAGCATGACTTTCTTGAACACAAGACCAATATCAACAACTTATAATATAATAAGTTGGAGATTTAATGAAGTATAATTTATAAAGCACCACAATGTCTACACATATAATCATAATTCATTGACTAAGACATTTCACAAACATTGGACATGCATAAACTTGTACATAAATGGGAATTTCGTATTATCATACTAGCATGGCACTTTTCTTTCACATAGGAATTTAATAGAACACATAGGGAGCATGCTTTGGTTATTCAATCATCAACACATCTAATAATCATAGATAAATTAATCAACATGTAAATTTAAGGGTTTATCATGATTATTATGCAAATCACCATATACTAGGGTCAATCATTGGACTATGTACTTTAAAACATAAATCAAAACCCCATAATATCATGAACATAAATTTCAATTCTATTTAAATCATGAACATTCATAAATACACAAATCTTGTATTTTGAAAAGAGATTATTGAGCTTCGTGGGTAAAAGGGACCCATGAATCAACACATGACATTCGTGGATAAAAGGGACCCATGAATCAACACATAACATACCTTGATTGTGAGTTTCTTGAAATTCTTGGACTTGAAGAACTTGAATTTCTTGGTTTCTTGAAGAAGGATTTGTATCTTGTTCTTGGGGATTATCTTTGAGAGAAAACCCTAATTTGATGTTGTGAATGAATAATGAACTTATGAGCCTTGGTCTGATATAATTAGGCGTTAAAACGGGTGGAAAAAGACTCAAATACTCTTTAAAAAAAATAACTGAAAATTCACTGAACAGGATCTGCGATAGCTCATGCGATGGTCCATCATTGGCTTGACGGTCCGTCATTTCGATAGTCGTACGTGAACCAAAAAAGATTCACTGCCTTATAGCGACGGCTTGGGCAATGGTCCATCGCAAGTTCGACGGTCCGTTAACCTGTTAGCCGCACCTTATCCAAAAGGTTGGCTCACAGCCTTGGCTGCGACGGTCTAAGTGACGATCCGTTGCTAGATCGATGGTCCGTCAACCTGGCCATCATACCTTGGTGATTCTAATGGCTCTACGTAAAACGTCCATAACTTTTTACTCCGATATCGGATTTGGACGAAATTGGTATGGTTGGAAAGCTAATTCAATTTCCCATATGATAAAAAGTGAAAATCTTAAAAATTCTATATGTACAAAAATGGATTCATATTTCAAAGTACGTTTCTAACATTCTTGGGATAATTTTAATCTAGGTAGAAGTATGGGGTGTTACAATATCTCCCCCTTGAGAACATTCATTCTCAAATGAAATTGAGTAAGAAGGGAGAATATAAACTGACGTACATACTGATCATGAACAATTAGAACATGATCTCATGACTGACATAACTGATAACTGAATATATCATACTGATCATACATATCTGATGCATGTATAACTAAATCATGAATGTATGACTGAGTGTTCTAATGAACTAAGATTCTCATAATGAGAATGCATATCTGATGCATGATTATATGAATGAACTAGTGCATAAATGCATGACTGAATATGCAAAGTTATTTAATACCAAGTTTGTGATGGAATTCTGAACATGAAATAGATACCACGCTTGTCACTAAAATCTGAACATGAAATTGAAAAACTTATGGAGAACTATTACCTTAAGCTAGATCAGAGTTTGCAGAGAAGAGGTGAGGATACTTGGTCCACATGTTTGCTTCTGCTCCCAAAGTAGCTCTCTCGACGGACTGATTTCGCCAAAGAACTTTGACTAGAGGAACTTCTTTGTTCCTCAGTCTACGAGTCTGATAGTCTAGGATTTCGACTGGAATCTCTTCATAAGAGAGGCTGTTCTGAACATATATACTCTGAATAGGGACTTCAATGGCTGGGTCACCTATACACTTCTTGAGCAAAGAGACATGGAAGACAGGATGAGCTAAGGCTATATCTGAAGGCAATTTGAGCTCATAAGCTACCTTGCCGAAGTGACTGAGAATCTTGAAGGGACTGACATATCGGGGAATGAGCTTTCCCTTCTTGCTGAATCTCTTCACTCCCTTCATGGGAGAGATCTTTAGATAGACATAATTATCAGTTTCAAACTCAAGATCCTTTCTGCGCATATCTGCATAAGACTTTTATCGGCTCTGAGCAGCCCGGAGTCTTTCTTTGATCAACTAGACTTTCTCTAAAGCTACGAACATTAAGTCAGTCCTTATAATTGAGGCCTCACTAACTTTGAACCAACCGATTGGAGATCTGCATCTCTTATCATAGAGAGCTTTGAATGAAGCCATCCAAATACTAGAATGATAGTTGTTGTTGTATGCAAACTCAATCAAAGGCAAGTGGTCATCCCAACTACCCTTCAAATTAATTACACATGCCCTTAGAATATCGTTTAAAGTCTGAATGGTCCTTTCTGCTTGATCATCTATCTGAGGATGAAAGGTTGTACTAAGATGAACTTGGGTACCAAGACCCTTCAGGAATGCTTTCCAAAAATGAGAGGTGAACTGGGTACCTCTATCTGAGATAATGGATATTGGAACACCGTACAATCTTACCAACTCTTTGGTGTAGATTTTGATGTAATCCTTGGCTGAATAAGAGGTATGGACTAGAAGAAAATGAGCTAATTTGGTTATTCTGTCTACAATGACCCAAACTGAATTATGTTGGCGACGAGTATGCGGCAAACCTATCATGAAGTCTATGTTCACTTCTTTCTACTTCCAAGTAGGAATATTGAACTTCTGCATGGACCCACTAGGTTTCTGATGCTCTATCTTAACCTGCTGACATGTAGAGTACTTAGCCACAAACTCTGCAATATCTCTCTTCATTCCACTCCACTAATAGATTTCCCATAAGTCGCAGTACATCTTTATGGCCTCTGGATAAATAGAGTAGAATACACCATGCATTTCTTCAAGAATTCGTTGCTTTAAGTCATCTACACCTGGAACACACAAATGACCCTGACAATGCAGAACACCATTTTCCCTTAGAAGAAAACCTCTACTTTCTGATCCATGGCTGACTCTTTCAACTTGACTAGATTGGGATCTCTATCTTGCTTTTCTTTCACTTCGGAAACTAGAGATTATTCTGAACTACTCTGAACCCATATGTCACCTTCCTTTGAATCGACTAAGTGAATGCCCAATCTGGCAAGCTGATGGATTTCCTGAGATAACTTCTTCTTACTGTCCTTAACATGAGCAACACTATCCATAGATATTCTACTGAGAGCATCGGCCACAATGTTGGCCTTGCCCGGATGATAAAGGACACTCATATCATAATCTTTCAAAATCTCTAACCACCTACTCTGACGAAGGTTGAGATCTTTTTAAGAAAAGACATACTGAAGCTCTTATGATTTGTGAACACATCCACATAAACTCCATATACATAATGCCTCCATATCTTTAAAGCAAATACTATGGCTGCTAACTCAAGATCATGTGTAGGATAATTCTTCTCATAAAGTTTAAGTTGTCTAGAGGAGTAGGCTATGACCTTATCATACTGCATGAGGACACAACCCAAACCTACTCTAGATACATCACAATACACTATGAACCCATCTGGACCATCTAGAAGAGCTAAGACTGGAGTTGAGGAGAGTCGAGTTTTCAACTCCTGAAAACTCTCCTCGCAAGGATCTGACCACTAAAACTTGACTTTTTTCTGAGTCAATCTGGACATAGGGGATGTAATAGAAGAAAATCCCTCAACAAACCATCTGTAATAGCCAGCCAAACCCAAGAAAGTCCTGATATCTGATGGAAAGACAGGTCTAGGCTACCTTCTTATCACTTCGGTCTTTTGAGGGTCAGCCCTAATGCCATCACCAAAAATGATATAACCAAGGAATGCTACTGACGTTAGCCAAAATTTGCACTTACTGAATTTGTCAAACATCTAATGATCTCTGAGAGTCTGAAGTACAATTCTGATATGGTCTACATGATCACGCTCACTATGGGAATAGACCAAAATATTATCTATGAAAACTATAATGAACAAGTCCAAGTACTGCTTGAACGCCCGGTTCATCAAGTCCATTAAAGCTATTGGGGCATTGGTAAAACCAAAGGACATAACTAATGATTCGAAGTGACTACATCGAGTACGGAAGGCTATTTTAGAATGTCACATTCTCTGACTCTAAGCTGATGATAGCCTGATCTGAGCTCTATCTTAGAGAAATAGTTGGCACCCTGAAGTTGGTCAAACAAGTCATCAATTCTGGGAAGTAGATACTTTTTCTTGATCGTGACTTTATTGAGATAATGGTAATCAATGCACATTCTAAGAGAACCGTGTTTATTGCACACGAATAAGACCGGTGCACCCCACGGGGACACACTGGGCCTGATGAATCCCTTATGTAAGAGATCCTTCAACTGCTCTTTCAGTTCTTTGAGTTCCGTTGGTGCCATTCTATATGGAGGAATAGATATGGGCTGAGTATCTGGAAGAAAATCAATACCGAAGTCTATTTCCCTTTCGAGAGGAATTCCTGGAAGATCTCTGGGAAAGACATCTGAATATTCATTCACGACTGGGACTAATTCGAGACTGGGAGTTTCAGAACTAGTATCCTTAACTTGAACTAGATGATAGATACATCCTTTAGATATCATTTTTTGTGCCCGAAGGTAGGAAACAAGCTAACCTCTAAAAGTTGAAGTACTACCCCTCCACTCTAGGATAGGTTCATTCAGAAATTGGAACTGGACTATTCTGTTCATGCAGTCGATTGTGGCATAGCAGGAATGAAGCCAATCCATGCCGAGAATAACATCAAAACTAGTCATCTCTAATTCGACTAAGTCAGTTAAAGTAATTTTCAGAGATACCATAATCGGACAGTTCCTGTATACCCATCGAGCTATGATGGTTTTACCCACTGGGGTAGAGACTGAAAAGGGCTCTACTAAAATTTTGGGACTGACTCCAAAATCAACTACTATATAGGGAGTAACAAAAGACAAAGAAGCTCCTATATCTAGCAAAGTATAAATATGCACATGAAACATCTGTAACGTACCAGTAACCACATCAGGAGAATTTTCCTAATCTTGTCGAGAATAGAGAGCATAAAGTTGATTTGGAAGTTGCCCACAAGTAGTGCTGGAGGTGGCACCCTGCTGGTTTGGGCAACCAGACTGAGCTGAGAAATGGTTTTACTGACCTTGAAGACCTGGATGAGAACAGTCTCTGACTCTGTGGCCTGGTTTTCCATATATGAAACAAATACCATTGTCATCTCTACAAAAACCTTGATGGTGCTTGATACAAGTCTAGGAAAGAGCATAGGTGCGGGCACTACTAACACTGCCCTGAGACTTAGAGCCCAGTGCTCTATCTCTGTTACCGCACCTGAACTTAGGAGATGGAGCACTAGCTAAAGAAGGGGATGGAACTGCAAACTTAGGACAAAAATGGGAATGGTTTCCTCCTTCTGATTTGGGCTGAGCAAAGTTGAAACTACCTGTCCTTTCTCTCTTATTCTGCTTCTCCCTTATTTTAATCTTTTTATCTTCTATCTGTTGAGCATGGGTCATAATCCTGGCTATGTTCATGTCACTATTCAACGTCGCGGACGTACACTCATTAACTACACTATCATTCACCCCAGAAACAAACTTATTTATCTTACCTCTATTATCTACAATTACATGAGGAGTATATCTGGCTAGTTAAGTAAACTTAAGAGAATACTCTTTCACTGTCATATTGCCCTGCCTGAGGTTGATAAATTCTAACACTTTAGCTTCTCTCAACTCTAGGGAAAAGAATCTATCTAAGAATGTAGTAGCAAAATCCTCCCACTCAATAGGCCCTCATCTACAGCCCTCACTGACTTTTACTATTTGTGCCAAGTGTAAGCAATAGCCTGTAACTGATATGCAGCTAGTTTTGCACTCTCACTAAAAGTAACCCCCATGATATTCGTAACTTTCTGAACTTGATCAAGAAATTCCTGAGGGTCCTCATCTGACTTAAACCCGAAAAGGGATGGAGGATTCATTCGGGTGAAGTCCCAAATCCTGGTTGCAGCTGAATTGGCCACTGGGTTAGCCGAAATAATAGCTAGTCGTTCATTCTGAGCAGCAACTGACTGAGTAAGAGTAGTGAATGCACCTCTTAACTCTACATCAGAAACATGTTCGCGCAAATAATCTTTGGGCTGAAGGGTTGAATGATTTCTATTTCTTCTTTTTGGAGGCATGTTCTATAGAAGAAAGGAGAAATGAATTAGACTAAGACATTAGATTAAGATTATACTCACTGGCGCGACATGAATACTAAAATAAGGGAAACTGTTCCTAAAATATCTTATAGCCTCCTGCACATAAATGTGGCATGTAACACACCCATGCACAAGACTCTACTAGATGCATCTTTCAGACTTCCTAGGATGCTATTGAACCTTATGCTCTGATACCAAGTTTGTAACATCCCGAATCTGGTACCTGGAATGTTATATGGTACTCTTGACCTCGAAGGACCACAAGCTAACCCATGACTGATATCTGTAACTGAACACTGCATGATATCTGACAGTCCTGAATCTTGTAGAACTATCTGAGTTTTATCACTGAGACTGAATGACTGAATCTGAAAGTCCTGATTCTGTACTGAAACCATGGGAAGTATTCATCTAACCGACATGCCCCAAATAATGCAATATAGCTGAGTTGGGGTCCAATTTGTAACCCTAATTGGAAGGGTGTCAATACCGCACCACTGGTAAGGACAATCTCTGAGTAACCCTCATATAATAGGTAACTCTAATGAGCACAGTGGGAACCTTCATAAAACAAGTTAATCCACCTCATCTACCCTCATATAACTGGCTATGATGTCTCAACCTACATTGGCTACGTAGTTCTGGAACGCAAGGATTGCTTCTAAGAATCACAGCCTCATATAACAGGTAGGTTCTCGTCCTTGGGTTTGCTCGATTCTAATTTCTACTCCCATCTGAATAGACACTGAACATGATTAACTGAACTGACTGGACTGAGTTAACTAAATTTTTGTGGACTGATGGAATGCTACTGAGATCTGATAACTGCCTGAGATTTCTCAGATTACTGAATTTCTTAGCTTTTCTGAGTCATATGACTGACTGAGTTCTAGGGATCATGGATTGACTGAGGATATTGTGAAAATATGACACTGTTTCTAGGCACACAACTATATTTTTCGGGTACAAGTACCCCCAGAACTCGATGGAAAGAAACTGACAAAGCATGACTTTCTTGAACACATGACCAACATCAACAATCAAAAATATAATAAGTTAGAGATTTAATGAAGTACAAGTTCTAAAGCACCACAATGGCTACACAAATATCCATAATTCATTGACTACGACATTTCATCAAACACAGGACATGCATAAATATGTACATAAATGGGGATTTCATATTATCATACTAGCATAGCACTTTTCTTTCACATAGGCATTTAATCTAACACATGGGGAGCATTCTTTGGTTATTCAATCATCAACAAATCTAATAATCATAGATATATCAATCGACGTGTAAATTTAAGGGTTTATCATAATTATTATGCAAATCACCACATATTAGGGTCAATCATTAGAATATGTACTTTAAAACATGAATTAAAACCCAACAACATCATGAACATGAATTTCAATTCTATTTAAATCATGAAAATTCATAAATACAAAAATCTTGTATTTTGAAAAGAGATTATTGAGCTTCATGGGTGAAAGGGACCCATGAATCAACACATGACATACCTTGATTGTGAGTTTCTTGAAGTTCTTGGACTTGAAGAACTTGAATTTCTTGGTTTCTTGAAGAAGGATTTGGATCTTGTTCTTGGGGATTATATTTGAGAGGAAACCCTAATTTGATGTTGTGAATGAATAATGAACTTATGAGCCTTGGTCTGATATAATTAGGAGTTAAAATCGGTGGGAAAATACCCAAATACACCTTAAAAAAACTGACTAAAAATTCACTGAACGAGACCTGCGACGGCTCGTGTGATGGTCCGTCGCAGGCTCGATGATTCATCATTTTGACCGGCGTACGTGGACCAAAAAAACTCACTTCCTTATAGCGATGGCTTGGGTGATGGTTCGTCGCAAGTTCGACGGTTCGTCAACCTATCCGTCACACCCTATCCAGAAGGTTGACTTACTATCTTAGCTGTGATAGTCTAGGCGATGGTCCGTCGCTAGATCGACGGTCCGTC
Source organism: Capsicum annuum (assembly GCF_002878395.1). Classification (NCBI taxonomy): domain Eukaryota; kingdom Viridiplantae; phylum Streptophyta; class Magnoliopsida; order Solanales; family Solanaceae; genus Capsicum; species Capsicum annuum. The sequence goes on along the minus strand of NC_061122.1, from coordinate 175,486,928 downwards.
AACCTGGTTGTCGCACCTGAGCGATTCTTACAACTCCGAGTAAAACATCCATAACTTTTTACTCCGATACCAGATTTGGACGAAATTGGTATCGTTGGAAAGCTAATTCAATTTCTCACATGATAAAAATTAAAAGTCTTAAAAATTTCATATGTACAAAAATGTATTCATATTTCAAAGTAAGTTTTTAACATTCTTGGGATGATTTCAAGCTAGGTAGAAGTATGGGGTATTATAATATCGGTAATAGAAACATCCCACAGTTTAGTCTCAGACCACACTTGACCTTATATCTAGCTATTCAGCATCTTATATATTATATGTTCATTACTTGGTCATTGCATCAGTTTATAGATTCCAGTCCCATCTTCAGTTTAGCATGTCATTTTACCATATTCATATCATGGAGTGTAGTGCATATCTCACATATTTAGTACATTCAAAGTACTGATCTCATACTTTCTTTTGTGCTATATTTTCTTATAATTTAGGTTTGAACATTTAGTATTTTGATTGTGATTCGCTTGATCAAGCATCACTTCAGCAAAAATGTTTAATTATCAGCATTTTATTTTATCTCTATTTTATTTTAAGACATTAGAGTAGGTGGGGACTTGTTCCAATAGCTCGTCTTAGTAGAGGCTTTTAGACAAGCAGTAAATGTTCAATTTTATGTTATATAGATCGGTTTCCATTTTGTTTAAACATTAACATTTGGTGTTGAGTTTTTATATATCATTTATACTTTATCTTCCACACAGTGCTAATCTGTTTTATTCAATATTTTTAGTTTCATAGTAGACCATGGGTTATCTTGGGTCATTAGTAACTCTAAGAATTATGTTACGACTATGAGGTCGACTCTAGTTGTGACAAACTTACTATTAGATCCAAGTTTAAGGTTTTTTATTTTTGTCATGCGATAGAGTGGCAACTTTACTAAAACCCTCTTCCAACCCATGCTCTATGCATTAATAGAAAATGCCATCTAAGAAAGCCAATGAAAGAAGAAATGGAAATGGAAACCAATAAGAACCACCAGCTCCAGCAGACCTTTTGAAAGAACAAGTCTCTCATTTCACGATTCTAGCTCAGTCCATAACAACACATGTTAATTAGTAAGCTATTGCCCTAGTTAACCCCACTGGTATCAGAGTAGTAACTAGATTTTGGGACTTTACCAGATGAATCCTCTTGAGTTCCATGGTTCTAAAATAGAGAAAGAACTGTAGGAGTTTCTAGATGATATTCAAATGGTTACTAATATTATGGGTGTCACTCTAGTTAAAAGTGTTGATTTGGCTACTTATTAGTTTGAAAGAGTAGCTTACACTTGGTGTAAGAAGTGGAAGGAAGATAGAGGTACAAATGTTGGCTCGGCAAGATGGGATAAGTTTGTGGCTACCTTTCTTAATAAGTTATTCCCACTTTATCTAAGAAAAGACAAGGCTCAAGAGTTCATTAATTTGAAGTAGGGAAATAATAGTGTGAAGGAGTATTCTTTCAAGTTTACTCAAATTTCTAAGAATGATCCGACTGTGGTTGCTAACTCCAAGGCCCATATACGTAAGTTTGTGATAAGTGTTTCTAAGGATATGGTTAAGGAGTATAGAACTACAATGTTGGTCAATAAAGTGTATATAACTAGGTTGATAGTTCATTCCAAATGGATTGAAGAGGAGGAGAAGGAATTAAGGAAAGGGAAAGGGATAATATGAACAAGAGAGCTAGAATGGGGAACTTTGATTATTCTCAGAAAAAGTTGGGTTGTGGTAATCGCTCTCAGTTTCAGTAGAGTTCTTCAGCCCCAACATAGTTATCGACCAGTTTTTTATCCCCCAAGCCTAGGCAAGATCAGATAGGTAAAGTGCTAGGCTCTAAGTCTTATTTTAGTACTTCTAATGGTTGTTCCTTCCCAACTTGTAAAATGTGTCAAAATAAACCATCTCGGAGAGTGATTGAAAGGTAAGTATTATTTTGGTTGTCAAAATCTAAGTCATAGAATTTAAGATTATCCATCAGTATAGAGAGGTAATATCAGTGGACGCACTCAAGCTACCTCTTTAGCAACTCCACAGGTTGCCCAACCCAGCAGGTGCCTCATCTAGTACATCTATTGGACGGTATCAGAAAAAGGATTTATTGCCATTTGACTCAACAAGATCAGGATGGGGTACACTAATGTTGTCACTGGTACATTGTAGGTGTTTCATGTTTATGTCTATACATTGTTAGATCCCTAGACACACTTTCTTTCATAACTCCCTATATAGAAGTAAACTTTAATGTTAGTCTCAAAATCTTCTCAGAACATTTCTCATTCTCTACTCTAATTGAAGATTCAGATGCCGCTAGATAGGCATACAAAAATTGCCCTATCATAATTTCCCAGAAATTCATATCAATTAATCTTTTAGAGTTAGACATAATAGATTTTGATGTTATTATTGGCATAGATTGGTTACACTCTTGCTATGCCTTCATTTATTGTAGAAATAGAGTAGTCCATTTTAGTTTCCAAATGAGCAAGTCAAAGAAAGAAAGGGTAGTACCTCAGTGCCTATAGGTTGGTTTGTCTCATACCTTAAGGCTAGAAAAATGACTTCCAAAAGGTGTATTTATCATCTTCTTTGGGTTAAGGATTCATAGTCAATAAAACCAACTCTTGAGTCAGTTCAATGACTAATGAATCCCCAGAAGTGTTTCCTGAAGATCTACCCGGGGTTCTTCTCGAGTAAAAAATTAAATATGGAATAAATATCCTTCCAAACACCCAATCTATTTCAATTCCACCCTATATAATGGCTCTAACCGAGATTAAGAAATTGAAGTAGCAATTGAAGGATTTCTTATACGAGGGTTTAATCACGCCCAATATCTCTTCATGGGGTTCTCTAGTCCTTTTTGTGTGCAGGAAAGATAATTCTCTTAGAATGTGGATTGACTACCATCATTTGAACAAATTTAGAGTTAAGAATAAGTAGCCAATTCCTAGGATTAATGACTTGCTCATCCAACTTTAGAATGCTAGTTGCTTCTCCAAGATAGACCTTGTATTCATCTATCATCAGCTCAGTGTCTAAGAATGTGATATTTTGAAGAAAGCCTTTACGACTCAATACGGTCAATTCAAATTTATTATAAAGATTTTGGACTAGCAGATGCTCCTACAAATTTTATAGAATTGATGAATAGGGTGTTCAAGCAATACTTAGACATGTTTGTCATTATCTTTATTGATGACATCCTTATTTATTATCGAAGTGAGGATGGACATGTAGACTATTTGAGGATAATTTTGTAAACTTGCAAAGATCGTTAGTTATTTTCTAATTTCAGTAAAAGTGAATTATGGTTGAAATCAGTAGCATTCCTTAGTCATATCATTTCTGGTGAAGGCATCCGCATTGATTCACAAAAGATTGAAGTAGTTAGGAATTGTCCTAGATCGATCTCTCTATCATATATTAGGAGTTTATTGGGTTTAGCTGATTACTAAAAATGGTTTATTGAATAATTTTCTTCTATTTACTATCTTGTATCCATATTAACTCAGAAGAAAGTCAAGTTTTAGTTTTCTGATTCTTACAAAAGGAGTTTTCAATAGTTGAGACTTGACTCATATTTGCTCATATTTGTCTGGTTCTTATGTGTTAATACATGGTAAGGTTATAGCATATCTCCCTAAACAACTCAAGCCTTATGAGAAGAATTACCTAACTCGTGATCTTGAGTTTGTAATAGTAGTGTTCACCTATAAGATTTAGAGGTATTATATGGGGTTCATGTAGATGTATTCACTGATCACAAAATCCTTTAGTATGTGTTCAACTAGAAAGATCTAGATTATCGTTAAAAGATATAGCAAGAGTCGTTGAAAGACTATGATATGAGTATCCTATAGCATTTCAGTAAAGTCAATGTTATGGCTGATGTTATTAGTAGGTTGTACATTGAAAGTGTTTCTTATATAGAGGATGAAAAAAAAATAGTTTGTGAGGTTTGCCAGCTTGATAGATTGGGAGTTCGATTGGTTGATTCAGTCAAAGATAATATCTTGGTTCAGAATAGTTCTTTTGTTGATAGATGAGTTGAAAGAAAAGTAAGATAGTGATACTATTTTGCTAAGGTTGAAAGAAGTGGTCCAAAGTCAGAAGGTTGAGGTTTTATCCCAAAAAGGACATGGTCTTCTTCGTTGTCAAGGTAGGCTATGTGTTTCAGATAAGGATGAATTAAGACAGAAGATGCAAATAGAATCTCACAGTTCTCAAAATTCCATTCATCTAAGAGCCACTAAGATGTACCATGATCTATGAGAAGTCTATTGCTGGAATGGCATAAAGAAGGATATCGCAGAATTTGTGTTTAAGTGTCTGAATTATCAGTAGGTAAAGGTTAAGCACCAGAGACCTGGTGATATGCTTCAGGATATTAGTATTCCTACTTAAAAGTAGTTAGTGGTAAATATAGATCGTATTATAGCATTGCCTCGTACTCGTCGACAACATGATTCTATTTAGGTTATCACGGACTAGATAACTAAGTCGACCTTTTTCTTGCAAGTTAACACTTCAGAATCAGCCAAGGATTATGCTAGAGTCTATCTTAGGAAGATAGTGAAATTGCATAAATTCCCTTTGATGATCATTTTAGATAAGGGTACTAAATTTACCTCTCAATTCTGGAAGACTTTCAAAAACTTCTTGGTACCCAAGCTCATCTCAGTATAACTTTTCATTAATAGATGGACAATTTGGTAGGCCATTCGGACTTTAGAGGATATGTTGGGAGCTTGTGTGATCAATTTCAAGGGTAATTAGGATAACCATTTGTCGTTGATTAAGTTCACTTATAATAATAGTTATCTCTTCAGTATTCAGATAGCCTTGTTTAAAGCTCTTTATGGTAGGAGGTGTAGATTTCCTATTAGTTGGTTTAAAGTTGATGAAGCTGCTCTGATAGGGCTAGATTCAGTTCATGAGTCTATGGAGAAAATTAATTGATTAAAGAGAGGCTAAAAATAACTTAGAGTTGTCAGAAGTCTAATACAGATGTGAGGGGGGGAGCTTGAGTTTTATATTGGTGATTTTGAAAGTTTCACCAATGGAAAGGGTGAAGAGATTCGACAAGAAAGGAAAGTTCAATCCCCGCTATGTTGGTCCTTATAATATTGTGGGTCGCTTTGGCAATATAGCCTATGAGTTAGATTTACCTACAGACTTAAGCATCGGTACATTTATTTTTTCGTGTGTCTTTGTTAAAGAAATGCATTGGTGATCCTTCATCAATTGTACCTCTAGATAGTGTGGGCATGAAAGATAGACTTTCTTCCACGGAGGTCCCAGTTGAGGTCCTTAATCTTTAGATTCATAAGTTGAGAAATAAGGAGGTCTTTTAGTAATGGTTCTTTCAAAGAATTAATCAATTGAGGAACCTACTTAGGAAGCAAAGGCAGATATGATGACCAAGTGCCCCCTTCCACCATCTTTTCTCTTTGAACTCACTTCCAGCATAAGGTAATAGTTTCCCCCTAATTATTTCTTTCAATCTTATGTCACTTAGATATTTTCATGCCATAGAATGCATTCATGGGTTTAATTCAGTCCATGTTTCAGTTATGGACTAAGTTGTGATGTCAGTATTCAGCTCTTAGAAATTCAGTGATGGATTGTAGCTCTTTTCTTAATTTTTCAGCTTAGTTTTCATTTGGAGATGAATGGTGCCAAGGGGAATACAGTATAACACCTTGTAAATCCATGCCTCAAGTGCATGTAGAATCATACATCATGGTTTGGTAATGTGGGAAGTGATTTAGACATGTATTAAGGCCACAAGTAGCTCCTAGCTCATAGCCATGTTGAAACATTCCTTATCGGTTGTTTTTTTGCAAAGAATCTTATTATAGTAAGCTTGAAATGAGCATAACTCCTAGATTCTAAAGTATTTTTTAGATCAAGACAAAACAAATAAAAGGTCTTTCAGTCTTCTTTCAAAAACATCTAATTTCTCATCAATCTGGTTCTAGAGCTAAGACTTATGGCCATTTTAATGAAACACTATACAATAGTGAGATAGTACAATTAAAAGCACAATCTTTGTTATATTTCACTATTGTATAGTGCTCTCGACTACACTAAACAACCCATAAAACCTAAAACTTGACAAGTATACCTATCAACCATGAGGAGCTTCCATGATCTTGGTTTGAAATTAAGATCTTAGGAACGTCATAAGTCCTAAAGTTGATTAGGCTTGGACTTTCAATCGATAAAACAAGGTACGATCATAGATAGGTCCCATGAGTCGTACCATGGTTAGCTTGATAAAGTCTAGAGAAGCCTCAATCTAGACACCCAACCATGAGCACCACCCATAATAATAAGTGGGTCCCATGATTGTGGGAAGGTTCGCACATCATGCTCTGCATCTTTTTCAGTTACATTATACAAGGGGCATTTTAGTCTTTTTCCACTATTTAGACCCCTAAACTACGTCGTTTAAACTATTCCAAGGATAATTATTAAGGTTAATATCACCCTAATTCCCTTATTACTCAATTCAATCGATACTTAACAGTAATAGAGAAAAAAAAATGATTTGTCTTCTCCAAGGCAATAACTAGGGTTCATCTTCTTGAAGCTCCAAATTCAAAGAATTTACCAAGCTTTTCATCGCTAGGAATATGGGATTTCATCATTGGGTTTCCTTTCACATATTTAGGCGGAAAGTTATTCTAAAATCTTATTTTAATTTACCCTTTAAGCTTAGGGTTTCCATGAAAAGTGTGAATATTATTAGTTTCAAGTTTCTTGCCTCGACTAAACCATGATTATATATTTTTCATAAATTTAAGCATCTTTACATACTCATTACTATAAACTCCCATTATATTCATAAATTTCTGATTTTGGTCTTGAGTTATGAAATTTCTTATTACGTTTAGTTTTATACAATTGACATAGTTAGTTGCCTTCTTCAGAGATGATGGGTTAAGAACATCCAAGTATATCATGCAGTGCTAGCTGAATATTCATTACTTTGTTTATATGTTTTAGAATGCTTTTAGATAAAGCATTTATCTTTCAATTTCAAAATATCATTATTGTTGAGAACTTTCGTATATCAGTTTACTTTTAGTTGCGGCAGTACTTAGCACGAAGAGAACACGAGTTTAGATAACCCAAGTCCCAAATTCCATGCCACCGTACGTTAAAAAGGTCCTCTCCAATTGAGAGTGTATCATTTGCCCTTAATGGTATCATGAGTGAATTCATTCCAATCATGGTTCATACCCTTGGCAAGTAAAGACACCTTGCCATCTTGGGTTACAGGTTGGATTGTATGTTACTTACATGGTCTATGTTGATTATAGAAGCCTCCCATAGTTTAGTCTCAAACCTTGTTTGACCTTGTATCCAGTTATTTAACATCTCATACTATTACATATTTATTACTTAATCATTACATTAGTTTATAGACTTTAGTCCCATATTTAATTTATTATGTCATTTTTAGCATGTTCATACTATAGAGTGTAGTGCATACCTCACATATTCAGTACATTCGATGTATTGATCACATACTTCCTTTTGCGTTATATTGTCTTATAGTATAGGTCCAGACATTCAACATCTTGATCACGGTTAGCTTGATCCAGCATCACTTAAGCAATAGTGTTTGGTGTGTCCTCATCATTCGATAACTAGTTATCAATAATTTATTTTAGCTCTATTTTAGCTTCAGACAACTAGAGTTATATGGGGCTTGTCCCAACAACTCATCTTAGTAGAGGCTTTCAGACAGACAGTAGATGTTTAGTTTTATGATATGACTGATTTACATTTTTCTTTAAACAATGACATTTGGCTTTTATTTTTCATATATCATTCATACTTTAGCTTCTGCACAGTGTTGTTCAATTTTTATATAGTATTCTTAGTGTCATGCTAGGCCATGGGTCAGCTTGAGATCACTTATGACTCTAAGAACCATGTTACAACTAGAGGGTAGTCTTGGTAAGAACCATGTTACAACTAGAGGTTAGTCTTGGGGCATGATATAAGCCTTTAAATTTCTTAAAGATAAAAAGAAAGGGGACTATTTTGGTGAGAATACCATACCATAGAAACTGGGGGAGATAGAATAAAAGGGGTGTTTTTTACTTCTTACGGTCTAGTGGAGAGAATTTTCTTCAAGTGTGGGGATAAAAGAAGAAAAGAACAATGAAAATCTAATTTTTGGCCCCTTTTAACTGACCTCAACTGTCCTTTCTTACTTCTACTTGAAAACCCTTTTTTTAAAAAATTATCTAATTGGGTCTACCTTCATATGGTCTTATACAACCCTTCTAACACATGTATATTGATGTGAGGCTAAAAATCATTAATATCAACTATTGTTTTCCTTACATTTCAATTTATTTAATATGACTTTGAGCTTACTATATATTAAATGTTCTTACATCGCTTATCTTGGTGCTTAGGATAAAGAATGATGAATTTGCACAGATTTGGAGCATAATGGAATGATATTGGATCTTTAAAGTTTGAGTAGGAAGCGAGCAGGAGGATCTGGAGCATGTCCAAGGATACTAGATCAAGACAGAGAGGCAAAATAGAGAAAGAAAGGCAAACATGAACTACGGAAGGACTCTTGTCTCTGCCCTAGATGCCCCCATAGGCGAAAAAACAACTCAAATAAGTGGAACTCCCAAATAGCCTATGTCACTAACCTAATCACCTCCCCAGGTGTGGTCACACGCTAAAAATAGGCCAAGTTGGCCTGGTTCGACCGAGGCCAACCAAGTCGTAACACAAAACCCTCTTAAACTCTATAGATATTTCCCTTTGTCGATCTTTATGAAAAAGAACTCAATATAATGCATATTAAATGAACTCTTAACATAGGGAAGATCTTAGAACCACCGTGGAGGCTGGATAACATCGATTTCATCTTTTATTCTCCATTATTTATGTACTTTTTATTTTTCGTAAGATGATTAGTAGTAATTCCCCCATGTCTATATGGAGGTAGACTTCTCAACTAGGGTTATGGTATCTTCATGATTGTTGTTTCATAAAATTGATTTGATTTTTTAAGCTATTTATCCTCATGCTACGACTCATTTTGGTTGCTTACTTTCTCTTGATCTCAATTATTGTTTTGCTTGATCAATATTCAAATACTATCTATGATATACGGATTGAACTAGAAAAAAGGAAATCACGTAAGGAATAAGATAAAGTAGGGCTTGGTTGTGAAATTTAAAGGGGAACAATTCGCTAACGTGGATAGGATATACTTATTACCCCTGCTTTGTTTATATGAAATAAAAATTACATGCACTTCACTATAGACCAATGACCATAAGAATATTGAGATTACAATGTAGGAGTTCTTATCCAATTTTCCTATGGCACTTCTAGAAGAATTTTCCCTAAGAACATAGGTGGCTCTTAATCAAGTATGATCTAAATTTCCTTTAAGCAAGTGTGTCACCTACTTGTCACCTATTTAAGAAATTAGGATTTAAACATATCACATATATATGCACCTAGAAAGTTTAAGAAAGTGTCATGGTGGAAGCAAGTAGCATGTATAAGAATGTAGCCTGCGTAACCACATAGCAGGTGTAAGAAAGTAGCATATGTTAGCACATAGCATGTGCAAGCAAGTAACATGTATAAGTGATGGGAGTCAAAGATACACTAATTTTCACTACTTTTTACCCATATATGAGCCTTGTTTTGAGGATTTTCTTGCTTGATTCTTTTATTTTATGCTTGATTTAATGCTTTGAAACTTATATGATATGTTTTATGAATTTTAGGTGAAAGAATCCAAAAGGGAGAAAAATGATTCATAAGGAAACTTTAACAAAGTAGAGTTAAAGAGCGTCGTTAGAGCTTTGCATGGAAAGTTTCATACCAAGAGGAGAGGGGGTTAAAATACACCCCCTCTAAAGTTTACACCCTGAAAAGTGAAACCCTTTAGTGAGTAGTAGGAGTTCGCAACACAAGCTCCAAGGTGAGCTAATGGAGCTATAACCTGAGCAATAGTAGTAAACGACTGAATTTTGCCTCTTTTCCTAGTTTGACTTAAAGGGGTCTTTAGGGTATTTTTAAATAATATAAATGCCCCCTAGGCCATTTTGAAAAAGTAGTTTTCAACAAGTAATACCTAGAAGAAACAAAGTTTAAGGAGCTTAAAGCTTCAACTCCACCATCAGGGTTAACTCTATACTCTTTTCCTTAGCTTATTTCATTGTTCTTATTACATTATTTCTTTGTCGTAGAATTATGGGCAGCTAAAGGACCTCTTTCTAAGGATATGACCATAGTATAAACATCATTATATTAATATAGTTTGCTTTTGCAAAATCTGCCATTATGTTTTGATCTTTTAACCTTTGATTATTATTTGATTGTTTACCAACTACAAAAATAAATGGATAATTTCTACAAGAACTAGACGTACAGAGGTTAGAAATAGAATGCAGGTTAAGGGGAGTAGGATGCATCTATGGACAGATTTGTAGCTATGATGGAGACGTACCTAGATCACCCTACTTGGGGGACTATAAGAATATAACTAAACGCATTCGAATTGGTTCACTTATCCTCACTCAACTATGTAATTAAGAGTTCAATTTGGGTAAGAGGTTAGAGAGGCAAAAGCACATGACCATAATATGAACTCTGTAATTCACCAGTTTGATACATATCTTAATCATGCTTAAACAACTATATTAAATATACAATATGAATACGCCTAGGGCAATAACCTTAGGTTTTAATAACTCAAGAACATCTTAACTTTAACTCGTAATTGTTTTAAACTCATGAGTAGAATAATAACCAAAATCCCATCTCTAAAACTGAACCACAATTACTCATACAACCATTATCAATAAGCGTATGAGTTTCAACAAATCAAGTCAATTGGGTCAATAAATTAAGTCAATTGGTTGATATATATCATTTAACAATGTGAGTGGTATGCAAACATAATTATACAAAATTTATAATTAACAGCCTTAATTATTTCTTAATGTGTGAGATATTTAAAGAATGGTATCATAGACCAAATCTATTCACTTAGTCTCAACTAGCCTTAGCCACTCCAGTGACTCTTTTACTACTTTATTAAACTTCATACTGTGACTTAAATTAGTTTTTTTTCTTTCATATAGGCTTCATAGATAGATGTAGTGTCTTGGGGTACTATATAAAGTCATTGTTTAATATTAGTGCACATTTCTATGTTTAACTGACACCTTTGTATCATTTATATATCGTTCTTTATTTTAGTTAATTATTTTCTTGATCATTAATATGTATAATCGACTGATTCATAAAGATAGGGGCAAACACGTTCATCACTACAATCATAGGGTGTTTTTAATGTAGTTCATCAACATTGGATGCTTATTACTCCAAGGTCGGGTTTGGAATATGATAGTAATCATAACAAAACACTGGTATTTAGAATCATACCCCTCGTCGAAAATGAGATAATAACCTAAATCTGAGCTTTAGAACTCCAACATTGGTTAAATGAACCTCAAGTCCCATCACTGCGTTTTTTAGCATTATTGTCGTCACCTAACATGATTCCACTCAGCCCAAAAATTATAGAGTGAAGAAACGTTACCTAATTAAGCGATTGCACTGCTGCAATTGCACCACACCCACGCGATTACGGTTCCCAACAATTTTCCCTTTAGCTCGATTACGCTTTCCCAATATAATTGCACTTGTATCTGATACCAGAAAGTTTAATAATTACCAAATCTAATTTTTATGATCTAAAACAAATCTAAATCCCTCGAGACATGAACCAAACATACGAATCACCAAAAACACATTACAAATTCATTGGAACACTCGAAGAACCGATTTAAGGTCATCTGGGCACTTTTTTTACTAGGGTCAAATGAAATTCGTTAGCTTAACTATTAACCAACCCAAGTGTCCGAATTATTCTTAAATCCATCAAAACACATGTAAAGTATCCAATCAAGTCAAAAATCACCTTTGGACCTATTGAAAATGTCAAAACTCAATTTCGAGTTTCTTTACCAATTTATTTATTTTGATTGAACTTTATGTTTTCAAATATCTAGTTTTAGATTTTTTTTTCGATATGCATTTGGTTGCATCGAAAAACGTACCACCCATCCCTTCAATCTAGGGATACATGAAGAGTTTTTCACTAAAAAGGGGCCTGATAATGGACGATCTATGAACACCAAAACTAGCTAAGAACACAAGGGAAAATCGAGAACAAGATAACAAAACAATGAACAACAACACGGGCAGCAACACACAAGACACCACAAATCGAGAACACACTAACAAGAAACAAACCACAAATATTGCAAGAAAGTAAAAGGATAGATAAGATTACATAAGAACTTACAAAGAACTTACGAAGAACTAAGAACCTAAACATGTATCAAACGTAAAGACCCTTAAAATCCATAAATTCAAACACCAATCTTCTTACGATGACCGCTAAGGGAATCAACTCTGCTTACAACCACAGTTTTTAAAGAAATGTTCAATATCGGCTTTTCCAAGCCCTACACTAGACTTGGCTTTTCCAAGCCCTACGCTAAGAACTCACTCAAAAAGAGATGAAACTCTCAAATGTCTCTCAAATATTCATTATCAACAAAAATTGACTAAAGCTAATAAGTGGCTATTTATAGCCTATTACAAAAGGAAGATAAAATGACCAAAGCAGCCTTAATGAAAAGGGCAGCCATGGTGTGTTTGGAGTGTTAATACTCTCCTTCACACTTCAACATGTGCAATGTCCAAAATACCCTTTATGAAGGGCTGCCTTGGAGTGTAATAGAGCTTTTATTCACTCTTCAACACTTGTACTCTCAGGTGGGCATTAAAGGCAAGCCTCAAGCAACCTTCCACACACGGGACTGCTCTTTGGTGTGCTCAAATTTGCCCCTCCATGTATGATCCTGAGTCCTCAATACGACTAAAGCTTGATTCTTGATGTATTGACTTCGAATAATGTCATTAAGAGCTAAGGTGGACATTTGGCTCGTATCATCCTCCCCATCTTGAAAAGGATTCAACCTCGAATCTACACCTTGCAAAACTAAAGAAAGGACAAACAATAACAATATCCTTATAGAATGAGGGTCAGAGTTAGCACAATAAATAACATCATCATGCTAACGCGGTACATACTTGAAATATAACCAAGGATCCTTTGAATAGAATATTAAAAACATAATGAAAGATGCACAAAGGATTTAGTTATGGGAATCACCAAGAGATAAGGAAACTGCAAAGGTCCTAATTGCATCAAATAATCCACAAGGTAGAACTACCTTCATCTTATGAGCCATAAGACATAATTGCTTCTTTATCTCTTCAAGAGAACATACAAATGGTGGTGCTTTAATTGGTTCTAAAGTCAATAATATCTATATAGTATTATCACTCACACAAGTAGACAAACCAAAAAATTTCCTACCTCTACATAAAATAAATCGAATATTAGCATGGATGTTATCATAAGCAAAGAGGTAGTATAGAAAGGAATCAAGTGTAAAGGCATAAACGGTTAAAGACGAAGCATTTAAGCACATACATATTCTTCCTTTCAAACACATAGACAACTTGGCATCCACAAGTTAGGATTCATGCAACTTAAGCACAAGTGTGTCAATAAAGGATGCACATTTAGAAGCATTACCCCAAGGAGACAATGACACTTTTGCTCTCGGGTTTTCAAGTATGACACTTTGCTTGTCATGTATACCAAGCAACAAGTCGGGTGAACCAACATTACCATTTCCATATTCGACACTAGAGTCAAATGGAAAATATGGCCATAGACACAAGTCTACACAACACTCCATTTTCCTGTAGGCTACACCCAAACTACAAGATATATTCTCTACAATAGCATACATATCATCAAAAATAAATAGAGAGTAGAGAAAGGTGTCACTTCAGTCAACTTCTACTAAGGTGTCCTCGTGTATGTACTCAGTACTAGTTTCCAAATCATTGCCATGAGTACTCTCAACAATAAAGTCACACAAAGTAGAAGAAGAAGTAATTCCCAAGACTACATATTTTTTGCGCTTAAGAGTACTCTCATCTTTCCAAAAGAGATTTCCATCTTTAGGAAGAATGTTGCCAGACCATAGTGGGTTGACATATAGGCTATAGCCTTTAATACAAGCTATGTCGTCAACATCATTCTCACCACTAGGTTCATTAGGAGAGATTAAACTATCTTCAAACAAGACATTATACCTAAAGAGAGAAGGATCTATCCCGCTGATAGATTTGGAACAAGTCCACTCTCTAAAGGATCATTATCGAGTTTCAAAGATGTTTCAAGTACATGATTAACTCTATGATCCAAGCAAACATTAGAATCTATATCACAAGATAAGCTCATGGGTTCACTCCTATTTTGTTAACCTATATTTTCAAATTCTTCACTCACTTGAGTACTATTAATTAAAACACACATAACCTCAAGTGGTGGGCAATTTTAACACACAAGTTGATCAACACAAATTTCACAAGACGATGTACTTCCATTCAGCACAATGGCTTCAACACTATGTGGACACAAATTGATCTTACAAGAAGATTCAATTCGGTCATCAATAGGATCAACTAGTGTATCCACACTCATAACACGTACATCATCATCAAGAGGCAAAGAATCAATAGACTTACAAATAGGTAAGCTACACTCACACTCAATAGACTACTAGTCACACAAGCATTATTCACGTGTACAAAAGTGTAAGATTTAGCTATTTTACCTTGATATTCGTGAGTATATTCTATTTCCCGTGGTGTGAAGGTTCCCCACAAGTTTCGGCAGCAACTAAGACTTTCATCATCAAATCTTTGAAGGGAATTCTTTTATTCTCTTCCACTTTCCATGTTGGTGCCTACACAAATATCCTTGGAAATAGAAGGACAAACATAGTTAGCACGGTTTGGTGGCAATCCCCTCACTTCGCTCCACACAACCTCTCCTTTTTCCATTTTCAGATTACCACCCTCCACACTCTTACTCCTCTTAATTTTTTATCTCTCATAATCATTCAGATTAGAATAAGTGAACAATTCTCTTAGGGACTTGGGAAGAATAGACGTCATGAGATAATTTCCCCATCGATCTCTTACAATATTAGGCTAATTTTGCATATTTGGAACTTTATGTTGTGCAAACGAATTGACACCTAAGCTTACATGATTGTATATCAAGGGAAAAATATTGCACCACACCTCCTCATGGTATTCAAATTGGGAAAAGACAACCTTCACCTTCTCGGTAACCTTAAACCCGTCCAGGGAATATGAAACAAGTAAAGGTTCATGAAACAACCCCAAATAATCAACCATGGATGGAACGATGTAATTTCTATATCACCTATCATCTAGCACAATGAGGCAGCCCAAAACCCCACAAATGATCACCTTTCCGGAGTGAACATTCCTTCTTAGATCAATATGTAAGGCACATGGGTACCCTTCGGCTTTGGAGATGCATACCCTCTTCATCTCGTGGGCCAACCTCCAGTATAGCTAGTATAACCATTCATACCACTTAGGCCTTGATAAGAAGTACTACAAGGTGAAGAATATGAATTATAACACTCCTCACGTACACTCTCACCATAACTCTCATAAGCTTTATAAATGAAGGGGTTATACCTAACACCAATTCTAGGTTCGACTTGGGAAGGGCAAAACTCCACACACGTCTCATCTTCATCGCAAGAATTATCGCAATTCTCATCAGCATCTCCATATTCATCATAAGCACTAGGTACTACAGTCACCTCAGTTTCTCCCTCAAAACTATAACCCTCAATTTTGCCCATGTCATGATCATGGTTATTTTCATATCCCCCATAAACAACTTTATAGCTATAAAATCCCCCAACAAGCATAGTCTTCCATGTCGTAGTCACAATAATCTGTGGCAATCGAGGACATGTTACCCTTATACCTCCTTGTACCTACAAAATGAACAAACAAGATAAGTAGAAAAAGCTCCTCACCAACACTCATATGCACTCACCTTTGTGATCCTCACAATTGGGTCGGCGAATATTGAAAGTTGTTTATACTCTAGTAGTCAATAAGATGTCAATCCTACTTAGCGGTTGAAATATATTCTTGTTTGATCGACTCAAGACACAAAAACTAAAAAAATCAGCTTACGAACTTAAAACAAAAGTTACGACGAATTAAAAAAATAAGAAAAGCACATAAATAACGAAGACACGACGAAAACAAAATTGAAAAACTAATTCACAATCTAGTAGATGATTACTAGTTGCTAATTAGTACTAGAATCAATAAATGAAACCAATGAAACAAAAAAAAAAGAAACTTAGAATCTAAATTTTAGCTTCAAAGTATTTTGGAACGTTGATGATGTGGCACTTTGATGATGTGGTAGTTTAGGTGATGTGGCAGTTTGATTTTGGGAATTTATTATTCTTGTTGGCAATTTGAGTTGGTCAATTTTTCAATTGGAAGAGTGGAAATTTGGTTTTGGTAGGGAGAAACAAGACTTTGGAGCCTTTTTTCACAATTCTAGAGACTTTGATTTTCTTGCACCTTTTTGGCAAGACAACTTTTTGAGGGTCTTTGCCTCTTTTCTTCTTTGTCAACCTGGGAAGGTGCCCTTTCTCCCTTTTGGCAATAAGACTTTTTGAAAGGCCTATTGTTCCCTTTCTTCTTTTATGATGTCTTGGAAATATTTTTAAGACAAACAAAAGACCACACCTTATCTCCTCACCCTTTTAGATCAAACATTACATATTTGAATGTTCTTGTTAACAACTTATGAAGATGGTGAAGAACACTCAAAAGTGCACCTTAAGAAAATGACCTTCAAATTGAGTGATTTTTGAATTTTTCAAACACATATGAACTCCCAAAACAACAACAGCACACGACTCAAGCTCAAGTCCTCAACAATAACAACCTTCCAAAATTCAAGAACAACTTCAGATTTAGCTAAAATTTTAGACTTAGATCTATTAGTGTTAGTGAAGAAGGGTCTAAAACTAGATACAACAAAACACACAAGAAAACTAGGCCTCAAATCTCGGCCAAAACACAAAAACAGGATAGAATTTTTTCTTTGAGATTTTTGGTTTTTTCAACACCTTTTTTTTAATTCTCAAGTTAACAAGCTCAAGATTGATTCTATAGGAATGAAATCAATCCTTTCTCTGATACCAAATGATAATGGACGATCTACAAACACCAAAACCAGCTAAAATACAAGGGAAAATTGAGAACAAGATACCAAAATAACGAATAACAACACGGGCAGCAACACAGAAGACACCACAAATTGAGAACACACTAACAAGAAACAAACCGCAAATATTGCAAGAAAGTAAAAGGATAGATAAGATGACATAAAAACGTACGAAGAACTAAGAACCCAAACGTGTATCAAACGTAAAGACCCTTAAAATCCGCAAATTCAAATACCATTCTTCTTACCATAACTGCTAAGGGAATCAACTCCACTTACAACCACCATTTCTAAAGCAATGTTCAATATCGACTTTTCCAAGCCCTACACTAAACGTGGCTTTTTCAAGCCCTACGCTAAGAACTCTCTCAAAGAGAGATGAAACTCTCAAATGTCTCTCAAATATTCATTATCAACCAAAAACTAACTAACTAAAGCTAATAAGTGGCTATTTATAGCCTATTACAAAAGGAAGATAAAATGACCAAAGCACCCTTAATGAGAGGGGCGGCCATTGTGTGTTTGGACTGTTAAGACTCTCCTTCACACTTCAACATGTGCATGTCTAAAATACCCTTAATGAAGGGCTGCCTTGGAGTGTAATGGAGCTTCTCTTCACTATTCAACACTTGTACTCTTGGGTGGTCATCAGAGGCAAGCCCCAAGCAACTTTTCACATACGGGATTGCTCTTTGGTGTGCTCAAATCGGCCTCTCAATGTATTATCTTGTGCCATAAATACGACCAAAGCTTGATTCTTCATGTATTGACTTTGTATGATGTCATCAAGAACTAAGGTGACTATTTGGCTCGTATCAAGGCCCTAACCCTCAAAACGATCATATGAGTCGACACTAAATGAGCCATACACATAGAGAAATCTCACTCACCTTGGCTATGGCCACTTTATATTAATTTTACATAAAAATTAATATTATTTGGGTTTACTTTACCTTTTTACATAAATTTAGAATTAATTTATATAAAAATTGACCTTACTTTTCCTTTTTGGCATGATTAATATTTGCATAAATTACGAGTACTATATATTAATTTATGCATGATAAAATATTAAAATAAAAAAGTGAAGATTAGAAATATATAAATTTAAACTATTAACTAACAAGAATAACCTTCCTTGTAGATCAATATTTCATATTGTTAGGAAATAAAAAAAATATAAAATACATATTAAGTAATCTATACTATATTAAAAGTGTAAAGGGCATTAGAAATGTTGTTTGAACCTTTTGTCCTTCATTAAAAGA
This sequence comes from Capsicum annuum, assembly GCF_002878395.1. Lineage (NCBI taxonomy): Eukaryota > Viridiplantae > Streptophyta > Magnoliopsida > Solanales > Solanaceae > Capsicum > Capsicum annuum. The sequence goes on along the minus strand of NC_061122.1, from coordinate 175,468,374 downwards.
CCTTGCAGTAGACAAAATCATTTTTTCACTTATTTTCTTCAATTATTAATTAATTACCGTTATAATATTGTCTCCTAAATTGTGAAAAATTAAAAGACTCCTAAAATATATTGTATTGTTATGAAACAAGAAAGAATAAAGAAGAAGAGCAGAGAGAACAGAGAGAGTAATTCTTATTTCTTCTCTTGAGGGAAGATTTACAATGAAGGAAACCCTTTTATTTATAGGAAAAAATTTCTCTCAGTTTCATACTAAAAGACAGATACATCAAATCCTGATAGACATCAAATAGATCTTGATAGACGTTCACTATAATTGATATATATCATAACACTCCTCCTTGAATGTCTAACAATATGCATATAGGCTGCCTCATTAAAAACCTTACAAGGAAAACCCAGTGGGACAAAACCTCATAAGGGAAAAAGAGTACAGCACATATTAGCCCCTTAATAAGAACATCCTTGAACCTTTGCATTTCGATCTTGTGCACCATCTTCTTGAAAGTTGCAGTTGGAAGAGACTTGGTGATTAAATCAGTCACATTGTCACTTGAACGAATCTATTATACGTCAATATCACCATTCTTTTGGAGTTCATATGTATGGAAGAGCTTTGGCGAGATGTGTTTCATTCTTTTTATGAATCCTCCCTTAAGTTGTATTATGCATGTTGCATTATCTTTATATAAAATCACGGGTACTTTATCACATTTCAAGCCATATTTTTCATGAATGGGATGTATTATAGACCTCAACCACACGCACACTCGGCTTGTTTCATGAATAGCTATAATCTCAGTGTGATTCGATGAAGTGGCTACGATAGACTGCTTTGTTAATCTCTAAGATATGGAAGTACCCCCACATATGAACATATAGCCTATTTGAGATTGAGCTTTATGCGGGTTAGATAAGTACCCAGCATCATCATAACCAACAAGATCAAAACTGCAATCTTTAAAATAAAATAAGGCCATATCGATTGTCCCTTTTAGATACCGTAATATGTGTTTGATCCCATTCCAATATCTTCTAGTAGGAGCAGAACTATACCTTTCTAACAAATTAACTGAAAAGGCTATATCAGGCCTGTAGTATTTGCAAGATACATTAGTGCACCAATTGCACTAAGATATGGTAGTTTAGGACCAAGGAGTTCCTCATTCTTTTCTTAGGGTCGGAATGGATCCTTATTCATACCAAGTGATCGAACAGCTATCGAAGTACTTAATAGATGTACTCTATCCATATAGAATTATTTTAACACCTTTTCTGTGTAGGCAGATTGATAGACAAAGATACCGTTTGTCAAATGCTCAATTTACAAACCAAGGCATAACTTTGTCTTCCCGAGATCTTTTATCACAAATTCTTTCTTTAGGTAATCAATTTCCTTTTGAAGCTCTATTGGCATTCCAATAAGGTTTATGTCAGCAAGATAGACAGTAAGTATAACAAACTCCGGTGTTATTTTCTTTATGAAAACACATAGGAAAATTTCATCATTCATATAACCTTCCTTAGATAAATATTCACTAAGACGATTATACCACATGCGTCCAGATTGCTTCAAACCATACAATGATCTTTGCAATCTAATGGAATACATTTCTCGAGGCTTTGAACTATATGCTTTCGGCATTTTAAATCTTTCAGGAATTTTCATGTATATCTCATTATCAAGTGATCCATTTAGATAGGTTGTTATACATCAATCAAATGCATTTCAAGTCTCTCATGGACAGTGAAACTAATAAGATAACGCAATGTTATTGCATTTATAACTGGTGAATATGTCTCGTAATTATCGACACCAATCCATTGTGAAAATCCTTATGCAACAAGGCGTGCTTATACCTTTGTATTATATTTTTCTCATTTATTTTCGCATAAAGACCCATTTATAGCCAATAGGCTTAACACCATTAGGTGTTTGAGTTATAGGTCCAAAAACTTCACGTTTGGCAAGTGAATTTAATTCAGATTGAATTGCTTCTTGCTATTTTGGCCAGTCATTTCTTTGTTGACATCCTGTGACAGATCTAGTTTCAAGATCCTCACTATCTTGTATGATTTTCGTTGCAACATTATATGCAAAGACATAATCACTACTATTTCAAATCGATTCAAATTAGTTTCAACATCACTTGAATTTATGGATAGTTCATCATTTTCTTGAGTCTCGGGCTCATTAATTCTTTCAGGAATATTAACATTGCTCAAATCTTGAACTTCCATATGAAGATCTTTCGTAGTGTCATCTTGACCATTTATTTTTCTTTTTCTAGGATTTAGATCCTTAGAACCTAATGGTCTACGATGCTTTAAGCATGCTTTAGATTCATTAGATATGACACTAGTGGATGGTCCTTTAGGAACATCAATTTGAATTGGGATATTCTTTGCAGGAATATGTGATTTAGTGATCCTTTTTAAATCTGTAAATGTGTCCGGCATTTGATTTGTAATTTTCTACAAATGAATAATCTTTTGTACTTTTTTATCACAAATAGAAGTACGTGGATCAAGATGAGATAGTGATAAATTTTTCCACAAAATTTCTCTTTTGATGTCATTATTTCTCCCCCTAATTTTGGAAAAACTATCTCATCAAACAGACAATCTGCAAATCGAGCAGTGAACATATCTCCCGTTAATGGTTTAAGATAGCGAATAATGGAGGGTGATTCAAACCCAACATAAATTCCTAACCTTCTTTGGGGGCCCATCTTGGTGCGATTTGGTGGTGCTATAGGCATATATACACCGCACCTAAAAATTCTCAAATGAGATATATTAGGCTCTTGACCCAAAATCAATTGCAACGAAGAAAATTTATGATAATTTATCGGTCTAAGGCGAACAAGTATTGCAGCATGAAAAATTACATGACCCCAAACAGAAGTGGGCAACTTAGTTTTCATAAGTAATGGTCTTGCTATCAACTGCAGACATTTAATTAATAACTCAGCAAAGCCATTTTAAGTGTGAACATTGGATGCAGGATATTCTACTCTTATCCCAATTGATAAGCAATAGTTATTAAATGCTTGGGATGAAAATTCAGTAGCATTATCAAGGCAAATAGACTTAATTTGATTACCGAGAAACTGTGCCCGTAGTCCTATTATTTGTCCCAACAATTTTATAAATGTTAAGTTGCGAGATGACAAAATGCACACAAGAGACCATCTAGAAGAAACATCTATTAGGACCATGAAGTATCTAAACGACCCACTAGGTGGGTGAATGGGTCCACAAATATCCCCATGTATGCGTTCCAAGAATGCGGGGGACTTAATCCCAACTTTTGTTGGCGATGGTCTCACAATCAGCTTGCCTTGATAACAAGCATTGCATGGAAATTCACCATTCGAAAGAACCTTCAAGTTCTTTAATGAGTGCCCATTTGAATTTTTTATGATTTGTCTCATCATTATAGATTCAGGATGTCCTAGACGATCATGCCAAAGTACGAAAGTATTGGAATTAGTAAACTTTCGATTTACTATAGAATGTGCCTCAATTGCACAAATCTTTGCCCAATACAGGCCAGAAGATAAAGCAGGAAAATTTTCTATGGCACATGTCTGCCCAGAGACATTCTTGGTGATACCAAGATATTCAAGATTCATCTCATCAAATGTCTTGATATGATAACCATTTTCACGGATATCTTTAAAACTCATCAAATTTCTCCGAGACTTGGGAGAGAACATAGTATTATTTATGATGAGTTTAGTTTCCTTGGGTAAGATTATAATGGCTTTTCCGAAGCCTTCAATCAAATTAGCACTAACAGAAATTATGGTAACATTAATCTTGTCCATGTATAGATGAGAGAAATATTTCTCGTCTTTGAATATCGTATGTGTAGTGTCAGAATCTATCAAACAAGTATCTTTATAATTGGACAGTTTACTTTGAAAATTGTTCATACCGTCAAATAATGACATACATCAAATAAAATATATATTAAATTTTTATACAAAGTTAAATCTACAAGAAATTATTAATCACTCTTTATTAAGTAATTAAATAAAGTTAATGACCATACACGCTTTTGTCAAAGTTGAGACTATATCACTGGACAACACATTAATTAAGCAAGTTATTTTTTAACTTTGGTCACATTAATTAAGCAAGTTACATTTATCCAAACTTTACATTGTTGAAAGGTAAACAAAAAGGTGGTCACGTGGGACCTGGCGGATGAAGACAAGAAAAAAAATACTGCACCTAATAATTTAACTCGACAATTGATCGAGTAGTATCAACTGATTTCTTAATTTAAATAGTTTTTTTTCCTTTTCAACAAATATAAATAATAATACATAATAATATGGTTGTTTTCTTTCCTACCATTTTTCCAAATAAGGAATGCAGTAGTACCATTTTCTCTTTTGCAGCGCCTACTTCGTATACGTGACGTCTTTTTTCTTCTTCTTTTTTTTTCATACTATTTTTTTTTTCTCTTTATAATAAATAATGGCAATAAAAAAATATTTAATTCAATAATAAACTACGATGGTATAATTAAACTAATTAATACTAATAAAAAAATTAATACTCATGCAAACAACTACTTTTACATGATTCTTTATTCACTAACTCTTATCAATAATAAAAAAATAAAAAAAAATATTTATTCTTCCATATTTACGAAACCATCACCAATCAAGTGATCAATCTTTTCTTCAGGGTGCTCGAAAAAATCTGTTACATCCAAGCATGTGATGTCAACATTATTTTCAGAAAGAAAGTTAGCCTCGAGATTTCTCTCTTTCTTCTTTAGTGACGCTTGATAAAGATCAGCCAAGTGCTTGAGAGCACGACAATCACGTGAATAATGTTCTTTTCCACCACATCGGAAACAAGTAATTGCTTCACGTTTCTCATCTTTTCTCTTTTTGTTCGATGAATGTTAACACCAGGAACAGGGCTTCTTTCTTGGTCATCACAACCACGTCCACGATCAGGGCCGCAGCCTTTTCCATACCTAGCATGGTGAGCATGCACATCATTCACCTCAGGGAATGGTGCAGATCAAGTAGGTCGATTCTCATGATTTTTCATCGACAAATCATTATTTTGTTCAGCCATGAGAAGATGAGAACTCAGTTCTGTATACTTCTTGAAACCTTTTTCTTGATATTGCTGCTGTAATAGCACATTTGAGGCATGAAAAGTGGAGAGTGTCCTTTCCATCATATTGTCATCATTGATCGTCTCTCCACATAGTTTCAATTGAGAAGAAATTCTGAACATGACAGAATTGTATTCATGAACAGACTTATAGTCTTGAAATCTTAGATGCATCCACTCATATCGTACTTTTGGGAGGATGACCATCTTTAAGTGGCCAAACCTTTCTTTTAGGCTATTCCACAATACGAGTGGATCCTTAGTAGTAAGGTACTCAATTTTCAGAACTTCGTCAAGATGATGACGCAAGAAAATCATAGCCTAAGCACGATTTTGACTAGATGTTGTATTTTCATTCTTTATGGTGTCTCCAAGACCCATAGCATCTAAGTGGATTTCAGCATCCAACACCCATGAAATATAGTTCTTGCCCGAACTTTGAAGGGCAACGAATCACACTTTGTAAGATTGTTAGTCATAGGGAAAAAGGAAGAAATAAAATAATAATACCTTAGCCTTGGCCTTCAAATTTGAGATGGTAGAGTCTCGTGTTGATAACGTGTTCTGAAACAAGAAAGAATAAAGAAGAAGAGTAGAGAGAATAGAAATAGTAATTCTTATTTCTTCTTTTGAGGGATGATTTACAATAAAGGAAGCTTTCTATTTATAGGAAAAATTTGCTCCTAGTTTCATACTAAAAGACAGATACATCAAATCCTGATAGACATCAAATAGATCTTGATAAACATTCACTATAATTGATAGATATCATAACATGTATGAAAAATTCTTAGAGGCTAGAATTTGATTGAATTCAGAGTATAAATTTTATTGGAACTCGTATGTTATAACCAAGTAATGAATCCTATGGTTATAAGGTTTTATTTTCTAAAAAATGCTATAGTAAAAAAATTACTATAATTCCCCCTCCCCCCCCCCCCCACCTTATTTTTCTTTTGTATAATTACAATCTTTTTACCAAAAATAATAATAGTTATAAACGAAAAAAGGGTACGACAAGTTTTAGTTATTTAAACTATGTAATATAATATATTTATTAATGAAAATAACTTGAGAAAATTATATTATTTATTAATTTATTGGGCAACTAATTAAGGAGTCTTCTTTTCCTAATAAAATTCGAACACGTCATTCACTTTTAGTTGTAGGACTCTTCCTTCGTTTTTTTCCTCATAAATTTGCATATTTCTTATTGTATTTTTCCACTTTCAATTTTTTTCACTTTCAATTCTCTGTGTATATGAAATTCCCTTTCTTGGTGTATTTAGAAATTCTTTTATTCATAGACAAACATATTAACAATAATAATATATTAATATATTTTATGAGTCTAAAAAAGTAGTGCATGTAAATCTTACTCCTAGCTCTACATATTATGCCGGTTAAAACTGATTTTTTTTTTTGTTTGGTAGCATTTGGCCATTTTAAAAAAGTATGTTTTACGGTAAGTTTGTTAATTTATTCTTTAATTTATTATTATTATTATTATTATTATTATTATTATTATTATTATTATTTTTTGTGTTGGGGATCTAACTAAAACAATCTATCGATAAAATTGTGTATTCACCAGCTTAAATAGGTAGGCCTCACATGTCCTTTGTTGTATTTTTGTACAATTCTAAAGAAGTGTACTTTTTGTTGATAAAAATATATGTATTATTTATCTATATGTTGTTATTGTATATTGTGAAGACTTAAATTTTCTTTTAGCAAAAAGATATGTGCTCTATTGGTGAAAAGGAAAAATAGCAAAAGACTTTTCATGAAAAATTAGGTTTAATATTGTTTGATATACATTTTTTCTTTTTACAATTACATGCTAAACAATAGTGAGGGACAAACGTGCAAAGCACGTTTTCAGAGTCTACTAAAAGACAGATATATCAAATTCTGATAGACATCAAATAGATCTTTATAGATCTTGATGGACATTCACTATAATTGATATATATCATAACATGTGTGAAAAATTCTTAGAGTCTGGAATTTGATTAAATTCAGAGTATGAATTGTATTGGAACTCCTATGTTATAACCAAGTAATGAATCCTACGGTTATGAGGTTTTATTCTCCAAAAAATGCTATAGTAAAAAAATTACTATAATCCCCCACCCCCCCACACACCAACTTATTTTTCTTTTGTATAATTACAACTTTTTTATCAAAAATAATAATAGTTATAAACGAAAAAAGGGTACGACAAGTTTTAGTTATTTAAACTATGTAATATAATATATTTTTTAACTAAAATAACATGAGAAAATTATATTATTTTATGAATTTATTGGGCAATTAATTAAAGGAGTCTTCTTTTCCAAATAAAATTTGAACACGTCATTCACTTTTAGTTGTAGGACTCTTCCTTCGTTTTTTCCCTCGTAAATTTGCATATTTTTTATTGTATTTTTCCACTCTCAATTTTTTTCACTTTCAATTCTCTGTGTATATGAAATTCTCTTTCTTGGTGTATTTAGAAATTCTTTTATTCATAGACAAACATATTAACAATAATAATATATTAATATATTTCATGAGTTTAAAAAAGTAGTGCATGTAAATCTTAAAAAAATAGTCCATGTAAATCTTACTCCTAGCTCTACATATTATGCAAGTTAAAACTGATTTATTTTGCTTTATTTTTGGTAGCAGTTGGCCATTTCAAACAAGTATGTTTTACGGTTAGTTTGTTAATGTATTCTTTAATTCTATTATTATTATTATTATTTTTTGTGCCGAGGATCTAACTAAAACAATCTATCGATAAAATAATGCATTCACCAGCTTAAATAGGTAGGCATTACATGTCCTTTGTTGTATTTTTGTACAATTCTAAAGACATGTACTTTCTGTTGATAAAAATATATGTATTATTTGTCTATCTGTTGTTGTTGTATATTATGAAGACCTAAACTTTCTTTTAGCAAAAAGATATGTGCTCTTTTGGTGAAAAGGAAAAATAACAAAAGACTTTTCATGAAAAATTAGGTTTAATATTGTTTGATATACAATTTTTCTTTTTACAATTACACGCTAAATAATAGTAAGGGACAAACGTGCAACACACGTTTTCAGAGTCTAGTAGTTTTTAATGTAGCATATCCGAGATTGAATAACAAATCAATATATATATATAGCAAACCCGAGATTGAATAACAAATCAACATATATATATATATATATAAAGAAGAATTAAGATAATGTGATGTGGCATGTCTCAGTGGCCTCCATTCACATTTATCTTTTTTTGACATTTTTTCAATTTTTTCTTTATTTCCTACTTAAAGGGTTAAACAATATACTACTCTATTTATTTACTATGATTAATAATTACTGTAATTAAGCTAATGAAATTGAAAAGTCCTCATCACTTTATTGTCTGTCCATCGTGCCATTGTCCTATTATCAAATTTGAGAATTTTAATTTTATTTTATATTCAGAAAAATCAACAGTCACTCTTTAATTTTCTTAAGCACACCACTTTATTCTCTTAGTTACACCTTTTCCCTTTCTCTGAAACAGTTTCAGATAGAATTCTTTATATACCATGTAAAATGAGAACAAATTGAACATAGGCCTAATATCTCAAATGACTTGCTGGAATTTATTAGCACGTGGAAAACATACCTCATTTTTCTTATAATTTAGGTAGTTAAATGGTATTTCATGCATCGTGCATGTATTCTTTTTATTATTATTTTTATTTCTTCTTTGTTTATTATTTTATATTAGAAATATTTTTAACTTTGTTTAGCTGTCTTTTTTTGGAAGAAAATTTTCGCCTACAAATTTGAACAAAGTATCAACTTTTTATCATTAATTCATGGTCTTAATAGACAACATTTATTTGTTGCACTTCTCTACACATATCGTACGTGATTGGCCATCAGCTAGAGGAAAGTAGGCGAATGAATAAGTCCATACTGCCCTTGAGATCGTGAATTGATTTTGTTGCTATCACTATTGTATGCTTTAAATTATGCTTTGATGGATAAATAGTTAAATTATCTTAGTATAATTGCTCCACCTAGGGCTGGGCATACAATATCGAAAAATAAATTATCGAATTGAACTGAAAAATTTGGTAATTGATCTTCGATAATTCGGTATTTGGTATGGTATTTGGGAGTAAAATTTCAACATTTTGATATTCAGGATTGAGTTTGGTACAAGATATTAATACCATTTGGTATTTGGTATTTACCGAGTATCGTATTTGATATATATATATATATATATATTAGTTTAGTCGCACGTGCCTCGCACGTGTAACATTTGATTATTTAAAATTAAATGATTTTATATATTGTAAAAATTTTAATATAGTGTATAAGTTTAAATCACTTTTCAAAGATTCTTCACACGAATATATTTTTTAGTATAAGCATATATATATTTTACATCATCACGGCTAAGAGAGACGCATCAATTTGAATCATATTTGTGGAATGGTTATTTTTCTTTTTTATTTCTATATTTAAAATCTTTCCTTATTTTTTTAAAAACTTTTAAAAATTTGATACTTGTTAAATTTTTCTTATTCTAACGTTTTTATATATACTTGTTTAGAGTACACACCTCACTTTAGTGAATTCACTTTTATAAAATCACTTACATATAGAAGAATGACAATCCTTAAAATGTTGATTGAATTTTTTCCCTTCATTAAAATTATCTACAATAAACAAATTTTTAAATTTCAGGACATAGATATAACTAAGGCAGGTTTAAAAAAGTATTAAAAGAGTAGAAGTTATTAAAAGCTATAAAGTAATATAAATAAAGTTCGAAAAGCTCACATAATAGGAGCAATGCAAAAGAATGCAAAAATAAGTGATGTCTTTCTTATTTTTTCGTTGAGTTCTAAGTTTCGAGTGATTAAAAGCAACCTCTCGTTACTATTCGCCATTCACCAGTTAAAGCCCAACAAATAATATCATCTTCGATCTCCATTATAAAGTTTATTCAACCACAATTTTAATTGTTGCTCCCATCAAGTTTTAAAAAACTGCATAAAAAGGTAAGTAGAATAAATTTTTAATAACAAATCTAATATCAGATTATTCATTTTAATCTTCTCTCAAACCATCATAATCAGACAAAAATTAATATCAAAATTTAGAAGGAAAAAAAAGCAAACAACAATTTTGAACACATACACACAAAAAAATTATTCACTTTACTGTGCTCTCAAGCCATCACAATTAAACAAATTAAAAAAAAGGAGAAAAGGAAACATCAAACAACAAATTTGAACATAAAAAAAAATAGCAATCGATCTTATGCTTCAAAAATCAAGGTTTATATTCATGTTCAAAATAAATTATGTTAGAATAAAAAAGGAGTATTGTTTCGTGATACAAGTACGACCACGAAGATGGACGCATGTGAGAATATAATGAACCCGGGGCTTGGAGTGTGCGAATGGAGGACTTAAAACACACTAAACTGACCCTAATCTCACACTTGGAGTGTAAAGAGGAGCCTTGGATCATAAGAAGGCAGCCCCTAAATACACTTGAAGGAAGCCTAGCTCTTAAAAGGGCATTTTGGACATTTTGTATTTTATTTGCAACCTAGTATAAATAGAACATTGTAGGGCTTTTAGACTTAGATTATTCATGATGTTGTAAGTCTTGAAACACAAAGAAACACAAGTCCTCTCTCCTTGAGGCACCAAAACAGAAATTAGGCATAGAGAGTGTGGAAGCACTCTTGTTGATCTCATGTCTTGGAAACGTGATGCTTGGGAGGTGGATTTTGACCTTGTGTCTTCGTAAGAGATAGATGAACGTTTTGTGTAGTGTTAAGGGTCCAAGAGTGGAATATGCTCTTGGGTTCTGAAGATTATACCTTCATTAAGTCTATCTAACTATCTCTTTACTTTTATTGTAATCTTGCAGTAGTCTGTGTTCTTGTAACCGTTTCTATCTCTTGTTAGTAAAACTGTGTGTTATTCTTATCTTGTTATTGTTGTTCATCTCGTCATATTATTGTTGTTTTAATGTATGTACACCTTCAATATCTTGTTGTTATTGTATTTTTATTGTTGTTGTAGTGAATTCGAGAGTGGTCACCAAAGGGATCCTTGGTTCTTCAAATTTGTGGACTGATTTGGTGTTCCGCACTCTCTATGCCTAATTTCGGTTTTGGTGCCTCAACGAGAGAGGACTTGTGTTTCTTTGTGTTTCAAGACTTACAACATCATGAATAATCTAAGTCGAAAAACCCTACAATGTTCTATTTATACTAGGTTGCAAATAAAATACAAAATGTCCAAAATGCCCTTTTAAGAGCTAGGCTCTCTTCAAGTGTATTTAGGGGCTGCCTTCTTGTGATCCAAGGCTCCTTTTTACACTCCAAGTGTGAGATTAGGGTCGGTTTGGTGTGTTTTAAGTCCTTCACTCGCACACTCTAAGCCCTGGGTTCATTATATTCTTACATGCGCTCATCTTCGTAGTCGTACTTGTATCATCATTCCCTCCTTAAAAAAGATTCGACCTCGAATCCATGCCTTGCAAAATCAAAGAGAGACAAACAACCACACTTCCTCATGGCATGAGGTTAGGATTAGCAAAAATAAACAATAATGGTATGCACTCAAAATACTCAAAACAACCCACCCAAAAAAAAAAAAGAAACTGAGGACCCTTTGAGTTCTAGTCTCGGCCAACAACAAGTCTCGACATGCCAAGGTGGTTCATATTTGACATATAACCAAGAGTCCTTAGTGTTAAACATTATGAAGCCATCGATAAATTCACCAAGGACTTGGCTATGATAAGCACCTAAAAGAAATGCACCTAAGCCGAGAGTAAATCTTCCCCACCCTAAGATGGCACCAGGATCAAATGGAAAGAGTGGCCATAGACACGGGTCTAAACAACACACCCATTTCCCGTAGTTTTTACCACAACCGCACGGCCTACTCTCTACATTGGAATACATATCATCACAAGTAAAGAGAGAGTAGAGAAAGGTGGCATTCAATTCTACTTCTACTATGGTGTCCTCGAAAAAGCCACACAAAGTAGAAGAAGAAGTAGTCTCCAAGACCACACATTCCTTACCCTTAAGAGTACTCTCATCTTTCAAGAAGAGATTTCCATCTTTAGGAGGAATGTTGTCACACCATAGTGGGTTAGCATATAGGCTATAGCTTCCAAGGCAAGCTATACCATCATTTTCTCTACTAGGTCTATTAGGAGTGTTTAAACTATCTTCAAACAAAATGATCTAACCCACGGACTGATTTGGAACTTTCACTCTCTAAGGAATCATTATCAAGTTTCAAAGATATATCAAGCACACGATTAACCCTATGAGCCAAGTAAACATTAGAATCTTTACAACAACATAGGCTCATGGTTTACTCTTTTTTTCTTGACCAATATTTTCAAATTCTTCACTCAATCGAGACTCATTAATCACATCACACATATTCTCAAGTGGAGGACAAGTTTTACACACAAGTTGGTCAACACAAATTTCACTCGATGATGTACTTTTATTCAACACAATAGCTTCGACACTAGGTAGACACAAATTGATCTTACTAGAAGAGTCGATTCGGTCATCTATAGGATTAACTAGTGTATCCACTCATACAACATGTACATCATCCACAAGTGGTAAGGAATCAATATACTCATACGTAGGTAAGCTACTACTCACACTCAATGGCTTATTAGTCACACGTTCATCATCCACATGTACCAAAGTGTAAGAGATAGCTATTTTACCTTGACGTCCATGAGTACGTTCGTCTTTACCTTGGTGTGAAAGTCCTTCACAAGTTTGGGCAGAAACTTTCTTCGGGAAGCTCTCACCGCAAGATGTATGGACCTTAGGTTTTGGATTTGTTAGGATAAGTGCGGATACCAATTGGCATAGCCTTTCAACGTGCCATTTTATGTCCTTAATATTGTCGGTGATGCGGTCAAATATGGCATCGAGATTGGTGGAAGCCATAGTACCTAAGAAAAGACAACAACGAACAACAAAATAAACAAACTTCGTGAGTGATTGAGGGAGGAGTCCACATTGATCTGGAATAGATTTTCGTTTGAGTTGACTCAAAGAAAATTTACTTACGGACTTGAACCAACAAGATACAACGAATTCACAAAAGAGAAAAAGCACAAAAGAAATGTAGATACGAACAACGAATTCAAGAACTAAGTGACATCCTAGTAAAAGTTTATTATCTTGTTAATTAGTACAAGGATCAATTAAATGAAACTAAGAGACAACAAAATGAAACTAAGAAATTTAAAATTTTGAGCTCGAAAATATTGTGTGAACAGTAACAGTGATGATGTGGCGGCCACGTATTGGTTCGGTTTTATCAAGTGGTTATTCTCAAATATTCAAGTCTTGGTCAAAAATTAATTTGGATTGGTGGAATTTGTTTTAGGAGGGAAAATAAATCTTAGAGCCTTTTTTAATTTTCAATACTTGAATTTTTCTTGTACTTCTCCTTAAAACATGGGTCCTTAAATCATGGAAAAGTAGTTCAGAAGTGATATAAAGTCTTTTGGTGGTCGGGGGTCTTTCAAAACTAACAAGTACATACACTTTTTTCCTTCACCTTTTAGGATCTAGCACTCACTTTATGTTCTAACAATATATGAAGGAAGGTGAAGAACTTCAAGAACAACAACAACCACACCAAGAACAATAACAACAATCTTCAAGAACAACAATAATTCCTATTCCAATCCACAACAACAAACGGCCAAGTCTCTTTAGTGTTGTGTCTTCGGTTTTAACAAGAAATGAAGGTTGTGAAGAACTTCAAGAACACAAAAACATTCACCAAGAACTACAACAACAACACTCCTTTCAACAACAACAACCACGCACACGACCAAGTTAAGGTTTTCAATAATAATGTCTACGACACAGTCTTACTTGTTCACGACAACAACAACAAAGCTCAAACTTAGATATGGACTCAAGTGTTAATGAAGAACAAATCTAACACTATAAACACTCAATACAAACAAAAATCTCAGCCACGACACAACAAGACCGCAATTCTCGGCTAAGAACACAACACGGGCATATTGCACTTTTTTCGGAATTTTTAATTTTTCAACAATTTTTTTAAATTTTTTTTTAACTAACAAGCCCAAGATTGATCTTGTGGGAACAAGATCAAGCCATGCTCTGATACTAAATGATATAAGAATGCATAAGGGAAACACAAAACAAACACCAAATCAATTCACAAGTTTGAAGAACTGAGGACCCATTTGGTGACCACTCTTGGATTCACTACAACAATAATAAAAACACAATAACAACAAGATATTGAAGGTGTAAATACATTAAAACAACAACAATATGGCGAGATAGACAGCAATAACAAGATAGGAATAACACGCGGTTTTACTAACAAGATATAGAAATGGTTACAAGAACACAAACTACTACAAGATTACAATAAAAGTAAAGGGATAGTTAGATAGAATTAATGAAGGTATAATCTTAACAACCCAAGAGCATATTCCACTCTTGGACCCTTAACACTACACACAACGTTCACCTATCTCTTACGAAGACTCAAGGTCGGATCCACCTCCCAAGCATCACATTTCCAAGCCATGAGATCAACAAGAGTGATTCAACACTCTCTATGCCTAATTTCGGTTTTAGTGCCTCGGGGAGAGAGGACTTGTGTTTCAAGACTTACAACATCATGAATAATCTAAGCCTAAAAGCCCTACAATGTTCTATTTATACTAGGTTACAAATAAAATATAAAATATTCAAATTGCCCTTTTAAGAGCTAGACTCCCTTCAAGTGTATTTAGGGGTTGCCTTCTTGTGATCCAAGGCTCCTCTTTACACTCCAAGTGTGATGTTAGGGTCGGTTTGATGTGTTTTAAGTCCTTCACTCGCACACTCCAAGCCCCGGGTTCATTACATTCTCACATGCGTCCATCTTCGTGATCGTACTTGTATAATTTCATCTCCAAAATAAATAGGACTCTTCTATTTGTATTCCTTTTATAAAAAATAACCAAATTAAGAAAAGAAAATAATGAAAGCAGCTAAAATAAGTCTTCTACTTGATCCTATAAATATGGAAAATTAGTGTAGAATAGTGTGCAAAAAGAAAAATTGTTATTAACGACAAGCAGATATGTTCTATGAAAACATGCCACGAGATTTCAATATTTCAAATATTTTATTATTTTTAAAGTTAAATATTTACAAAATTATTGATTACATTCTTATTACGTACTTAAAATTTTTTAAAAATTGACAGCTTAAATTTTTCTTATTTTAACACTTTTACATTTATTTCTAGATTTTTTAAATCATTTTAAATAAAATTTAATTGAATTAGAATTCTTAACTCAATGAAAAAAAAATTAGTTGTCATAATTCTGATGACTTCTAATAAGGAAAATTTTTACCATAAATATATTTAATTAATTTTTAACTCTTAAATATTAGAAAAAAATAATGAAAAGAGGATTTTGTCTAAAGCAAAAACTTTTAATGAAGGGCAAAATGTTCAAACAACATTTCTAAGGCTCATTTACACTTTTAATATATTATAGATTATAGATATACACACGCGCGCGCACGCACACACATATATATAACCAACCCAATAGACAATAGTATTAGTAATCCCAAAGAATCTCTTGGACCTTGGTAATATATTCGTAAAAAATAAAATAAAAAGAATATTAAATAAGGTTTCTAATAAATATACTCTTTGAAGTTTAAACGTACATTTGCACATCTCCAACTTTAATATGGTATTATCAAATATCATACCGAAGTTTAATTTATCGAATTACCGAACCAATATTTATAAGTATGGTATGTGGTATCTACATTCAAATACTAATTATTGAATTACCGAACTTGAATTTTTAAAATATCGAACCGAATACCAAACGCCCACCCCTAGCTCCACCTATGAAAGATAGGGTCTTTGAACAGAAATTATTGTTTTTCTACTAATAAATTTTTTTCATCATTCACCTTCTTCCATAATTTTAAATGTTAACTAGAATTTGCATTTAAAATATATAATCTTTCTTAGAAAAAAATATTGTTATTATATATAAAGTTGGACATAAACAAAGTGATGTGACACCTCTCTATGATCAAAATTACTGTTTATCTTTTTCATGAGATTTTTGCATAATAAAAGCTTATTGTGTGTATTGATTGTTGTATTAATTGTTAAAGGAAAAACTATTTCTGCATTGAGTTTTTGGGTAAAGAAATTGTTATTTTCCTGCATTAAAACTATTCTAAACTCATTAGAATTACACATTCAGAAAAGAATTGAATTGAGTAATAAAATTTCAATTTCAAAAATCTGTCATTTTCAGGTACTAAATGGAAGAAAAGCAATGATTATGCAAATTATATTATGATTAGGGGTGGGCGTTCGGTATTCGATTTGGTATTTTCATAATTCGGGTTCAGTAATTCGATAATCGGTAAATGAAAGTAAATACCAAATATCATACCTTTAAACTTTGATTCGGTAATTCGGTAATCAATAAATTAAATTTTGGTTCGGTACGGAATTCGGTATTACCATATTAAAGTTGGGCATGCTTATAGTGATCCTATTTGGTGATAATAGTGGTGATTTTCAACCAACTTTTTGAGAAAAATTTAATTTTGTTTGGTAGTTTTACACCTCTGAATACACAGTTTTACACCAGAAAAAATCACTTATGTTTGGTCTTGTTACACGTTGATATGTGTGGCTTAATTAATGAAACACGTTAAAACCTATGCTATTGTATTTTGATCTAGCTTCAAGAAGGGGAGGACTAGATGTAACACAAATAACATTTACATCAAACTGGATGTAACACGAACTGAATATAACAAACTGGATGTATATGTGATACAAAGTCATAATATTACTTTTTATAAATATGATGGTGAGCAATATATGTTATATTGTCTACCAAGTGCTGATTTTTTTGATAATTTCCATCTGTTGTTGACATGTGAACACAAGGATTAAGAAGGCTTGACCAAGTCCCCTTGGTTAAAGCCATGTTTCGACCTATGTTAGGAATATTAGAGTTGGGTAAGTGCAGCCAGCAATGGTGTTATGTATCATGTCATGAAGACTTCTTTTCTGTTGTTCCCTTTCACGCCCTGATTTTCATTCTTAGCGTGATATTTTTGTCAAAAGTTGTCACATATTGGTTGTAAGGAAGTCTGCCGTGTAAAGTTAAAAAGTTTATTTTATATCTATGTTTAATAGTTCAAAGTTTGTTTGAGCAATATTCATACAAGTATGTGACCTTTGGAGTGTAGACTAGGTATGTGACCTATGGGTTATGATACAAGAATAACAAGGGAAACACGAAACAACTCCAAAACAGTCTGCAAATCTTAAGGATCCGAGGACCTTTTTGAAGACCACTCTCGGATTCACTACCAACAATAAGATTACAAGATATAGTGGTGTATTTGACACCAAATCAGCATCCCAAATTAAGATTAACCACAATATATGATGAACAAGAAGACACAAGATTCGAATTTAACAATAACAACAAGAACACAAGATTACAACACAACAATAAACAAGATTACAAGAAGGTAAAAGGATAGATAGATAGACCACATGAAGGTATAATATTAGAACCCAAGAATGGACAATCTTGGACCCTTAACACTCCACACAACAATAAACCTATCTCTTACAAAGATACAAGTTCGGATTCCGCCTCTCAAGCATCAATGTTTCCAAGCAAACACAATCACTAGTGATTCCACACTAGATCTTGCCCTAGTTTCGGTTGGTGGCTTTTCCAAGCCCTAACTATAGTGTTTCAAGTCTTACAAGATTTACAATAATATCCCCAAAAAAACTACTAATGGAAGCCCTAACTTGTTACTTATATAGTTATTACAAAATGAAGGCTAAAAATGACCAAAAGGCCCTTAAGTGATGGGCTCCCATTAAGTGTAGCCCAAGTGTAATGTTTGGACTGTTTTGGGTGCATAATTAGGTCCTCTTTGGCTCTTCAATTGAACACACCATGTCTCGGATCCAACACGCACTCTCATAAATCTATGTCCGAGATTATTCTTGTATCAGGTCACTTAACTATTATTGGATATTCGGAAAATATCAAATACCAAATGGTGGTAATATTTTTTACCAATTCCGAACCCAAATACCGTAATTTTAAAATTTTACTCTCAAATATCATCCCAAATACCAAATTATCGAATACCAATTACCAAATTTTTTTATTCGATACGGTAATTTGGTTTTTGATATTTTATGCCCACCCCTAATTATGATACAATAAAAAAGATTGGAGAAGTTGACGGAGCAACAAATGATTGGTGCGATGAAGGCGAAATTGTAGGTTGGCATCGATGGAATCAATTATTCGGTTTTAGCAGACTTTCTTTGTTTGACTTTCATTTTGATGAGACTATTATTCTTCAACATAGTGAGGACATATTAAAAATACCGATTTTTATTTATAAGACTGAAAGTGTGAAACTTTGCCTGAAATGTATCATCTATGTATGGTATCTATATTGCTTGGACTTTTTAAAAATATTGATGTATCCTCCAAAAGTGTACTATATTTGAAGAATTTAATAGGCATTAATATTTTTAAAAAGTTCAAGCAACGTAATATGGTATTATGTTGCCTCTTTTCAGATTTGATTTGTGCAAGTAATTTCAAATATACATATCAGTGAGATGAGTGTATGAATATTTGTGCTAAGTTAAAATTGCACAGCAACAAAAAAAGTGAATATTCACTTCGATACGTGTAATTCAAATTGTGCCGAGAGTGTGCCGATAGTATATATGAATGTGACTTGTGTTGTGTGTTTAAGGTTGCACTATGATTAATTAGTTTTGTTTCGTATTTTTTATTTTATTTTTAATTATTATTTATGAGATTATAGAAAATATATATTTGTAGAATATGAAATATAATATAATTAAGTGGTAAAATGTGTTATTCTTTCATAAAATTCTTTTTTTTATAGAAGAGGGAGTTGGAGGACAACCAAGGGTAAAATTGTCATTTCATAAATATTCTAAAATATTTATTTCTATTATATAATCTTAAAAGTAGGTCATAAATTTCAAATGATAAAATAGTCAAACGTTTTTATCAAAATGTCAAGTGTGCCCTAATGATGTAATATTTAAGGTGGACCCCACATTAACATAATTTTTAAAAAAAACTGTTTTGCATATTAATAATTAATCTATTTTAATGAGATATTATCTTAATTTTAATTCTTTTTTAGGATGCAAAATTTACAAAATGTAACTATGTTATCGTATACTTAGAAAACTTCCATAAAAGAATATGAAATTTAATTCTAGACAAAAACATACAAAATATTCGTATGATTTGAGATCATCTTTGTGGACAAATCAGATCAACTTGATTTTTTGAACCGATTCGAATCAATTTAGATGATATAATTTATATGATTAAAAACTCAATATGATTTACAAATTCAATCTATAATATTACGGTACATCGATTTGAATATACTTGAATGTAATTACAATTCAAACAAACTTGAAAAAGTGAAATATATATTACGTGATGATAATATTTTTTGTTATCTATTATACATCCTATGTCTCAATTTAAATAATATATTTTTCTTTTTAATCAATTCTAAAAAAGAATTGACATTTTTTATTTGGTTAGTATTTTATAACATTATTAATATTTTAGTCATGTTGAATTTCATTTATTTGTCAACAAGTTCTCGAAGGTATGCTCTTCTATTTGAGGTTTATTTATTTTAAAGATAATTTAAACATTGTGAAGTTTTTCCGTATATCTTAAATTTGGTCTCTAATTCAAATGTTATAAATTGAAATAAAGGAAGACGTAGATTATAGGAGGATGTGCAAATACTCACATATGTTTCATAAAAGATAAAAATGTGAAATTAATTTTAGCCACACATTTAATTAAATAAATAATACTCATAAATATTGAATAAGTGTTTATCTATCAAACACAGTAAGGAATTCCTCCATAATTTCAGAACTTCACATGATACGTATCATTACAAAGATTTGCACTACATAAAATTTATGAAAATATAATTTTTTACTCAGTATCTATTAAAATTATTTTAAATAATTTATTTAAAAAGTAATATTAATTATCTCATGTTAAATTAGTACAATATATATTATGTTAACTTTTGTTAATTCTTTGATTCTCTTTATTTGAGGTAGTAAATTTCCTCACCAAACAAATCACTAGAAAAGAAATTTCTTACTTATTATGTAAAATTGGTCTCCTATTGTTAACGTAAAACTTCACATGATACATCCCATTACAAAGATTTGCACTACATAAAATTTATGAGAATATACTTATTTACTCAACATCTATTAAGATTATTTTAAATAACTCATTTAAAGTGTAATATTAACTATCTCATGTTAAATTACTACAATATATATTATGTTAACTTTTGTTAATTCTTTTGATTCTCTTTATTTAAGGTAGTAAATTTCCTCATCAGATAGACAAATCACTAGAAAAGAAATTTCTTACTTTTTATGTTAAATTGGTCTCTTATTTTTAACGTATACAAGACAAGACATAAAGACAATCCTTTAACATTGCGATTCATTAAAATGTTCATCTAGTTTTATAAAAAAGAGTATTAAATATCAGTCAATGAGATTGTTTTTTACTGCGAAAAGTTATTAGGAAAAGACTAAAAGACTAGATTGTTATTCGACTTGAGAAAATTAGGTGAGAGATACCAAAAAGTCTTTAAATTAAAAATGGTGATAACTTTGACCAGCTAAAGTCAAAACTTCATTCAAATTGTGATTAAGTTAATTGGGGTGTAAAGTATAATTTTTAAAAACTTTAAAAAATTTTAAAAATCCTCCAACTCCAAATTTCAAATTTTAGAATTTCTCCCCTTTTCTTATCTTTCAATCTTTCTTTCTTTTTTCCTTCTCTCTTCAAATTTCTTTCTCCCCATCTTCTTCTTCTTATTTTCTCTCTCTCTAGATTTTATCTTTCTTTTTTTTTTCTCTTTTCATTTTGTTCTTCTTCCTTTTTTTAATTTTCATGGACTATTTTTTAAAAAAAAATTGAAAAGTTTGAAAAGAAAATTTTTGATTTCTTTTAAAAATGATAAAGAAATAATTCAGCAAATTTAGCAACTATGAGAGTTGCTTCAGCAACTACGGTAATTGCTCAACAACTACTATTAGTTGTTGTATTACAGAAATTATCGAAGTTGTTGCAACAACTATCGAAGTTGCTGCAACAACTATTGAAATTGTTGCTGCAACTTCGATACTTACTTAATTTCTAAAAAAAAATTTGGTTGGAGGAGGAGTCCACGAAAAATTGATATTTATGATCGAAATGGAGGTGTTGGTGTTGGTGGTGACGTCGAATGAGAAGATGATATTTGTTGTGGTGTTGATAGTGACGGTGGTGGAGGAGAAAAAGGAAAAATAGACGATAATTATGTAAAGAAATAATGGTGAATCTGAAAGAGGTGATAATGGTAGTGATAGTGATAGTGGAGGAAGGAGAGGTGGCGGCGCCGACAGGAACAAAAATGGTGTGGAGGAGAAGTGGTGGTGATGGTGTAGGGATCTTTGTGTAAATATGGTGTAGAGATCTTTGTGTAAATAATAAAACTTGAGGGTTTTAAAATTAGTGTCATTAACACTAATCTTAAAATTATCACCTCTACTCAATAATTAAGACTTGTGTCACTCTTTTTTAGTTTTGAAACATTTTTGTCACCCTTAATTAATTTAAAATTAGATGGGAGGTGACAAAAAAGTCTTTAACTTAAAAATGGTGACAACTTTGACCAGCTAAAGTCAAAACTTCATTTAAATTGTGATTAAGTTAATTGGGGTGTAAAGTATAATTTTAAAAACTTTAAAAAATTTTAAAAGTTCTCAATTCCAAATTTTAAAATTTAGAATTCCCCCTGCACCCTTTCTTTTTTTCCTTCTCTCTCCAAATTTCTTTCTCCCCATATTCTTCTTCTTATTTTTTTCCTGTCTCTAGATTTTCTTCTTCTTCCATCTTATCTTTTTTCTTTCTATCTCTTTTCATTTCGTTCTTTTTTTTTAAAAAAAAAAATTCATGGACTATTATTTTAAAAAAATTGAAAAGTTTGAAAAGAAAATTTTTGATTTCTTTTAAAAATGATGAAGAAATAGTTGAGCAACTATCAGAGTTGCTTCAGCAACTATGGTAATTGTTGCAACAACTACTATTAGTTGTTGTGTTACAACAATTATCGAAGTTGTTGCACCAACTATCGAAGTTGCTGCAGCAACTTTGATACGTACTTAATTTCTGAAAAAAAATCTGGTTGGAGGAGGAACCCACGAAAAATTGATATATATGGTCGAAATGGAGGTGTTGGTGTTGGTGGTGACATCGAATGAGAAGATGATATTTGTTGTGGTGTTGATAGTGACGGTAGTGGAGGAGAAAGAAGAAAAATAGACGATAGTTATGTAGAGGGAGGAAATAATGGTGAATCTGAAAGAGATGACAATGGTAGTGATAGTGATAGTGGAGGAAGAGGAGGTAGCGACGGCGGCAACAAAAAGGGTGTGGAGGAGGAGTGGTGATGATGGTGTAGGAATCTTTGCGTAAATATGGTGTAGAGATCTTTGTGTAAATAATCAAATTTGAGGATTTTAAAATTAGTGTCATTAACACTAATCTTAAAATTGACACCTCTACTCAATATTTAAAACTTGTGTAACTCTTTTTTAGTTTTGAAATATTTTTGTCACCCTTAATTAATTTGCCCACTTGACTTCTCATTTTCCTTATTAATTAATGAAGAAAAACTTAATCTATTTCAATTGTTCATTCACTCTTCCCGTATTTCTTTTAATTTTATTTAATTAAGGTTGAAATATTTTAATATTTGTTAATCTTACTAAAATTCATTCTTTCCAGAATTTAATATTTTTGATATAAGACAAGATCATCAAGTAAATTTAATAAACTCTTTTATTATTGCGTGAAGCGAAATCAAGTTTCCTAGTAATTTATATATTATAATTCCTATATTACAATTTACTATACATCACTAATTTTAGTATTGTTAATTACTCAATAGCTTATATTCCATCCATTTAAATTTGATTAATCTATTTTGATTTGAGATGAAGCTTACGATAGAAAAAGAATTTTGAATTGGTCTTAAATGAGTGTGTCAAAATGGTCAAAAATATTTATTAAATTTGTAATTTTAAAACATGTCACACGTAAAGTTCAAATTAAATATATTCTTAAAAAGCAAATTGAAACAAGTTTTTTTTATTTCGAGAATGAAAGAAAGAATACTAAAAACGAAACATTTTGTTTGGTGTATTATTATTATTTCTCTCTGTATGTGTGTAACCTGATCTGTTTCTTCTCTTCCTCATGTTTAGTCGTCATTAATTTGCATTCGGTTGTCCAATCGTTTACTCGCAAGTCCAAAAAGCGGGCTCAATGGATTTCTGGCAAAAAACTCGGAGTTTGGCGGAAGAAGCAGCAAAGCGAACGCAAGAATTCACCAAAGAAGCGGCGAATCGTTCACAGGAAATAACCATTGGTTCCTCCAAGCTCTCAGACGTCGTTTTAGCAGCATCCAAACGATCCAAAGAATTCGCCGCCGAGGCATCCAAGCTATCCAAAGAAATTGCCGTCGAGGCTTCTAAACGATCCAAAGAAATTGCCGTCGAAGTTTCTAAACGTGCCGATGTTATTGTTTCGGAAGCTTCCAAACGCGCCGATCAGATCAAAGTCGATGCTCTCAAACGCGCTGAACAGATCAAGTTTGAAATTCCTTCATCTGCGCTTTCTCACATTGTCGACTCCTCGGCTCCTCCTCAAACCGCTTTGCCTCCCCCTACGCCGGCCGATCTAGAAAAATTTGGAGTAACCGATGACCTGAGAGAATTCGTTAAGGGGATTACCATTAATACGTTTCAGGATTTTCCACTTGAAGGTAATTTCCGTCTTACCAAAACATGCCTGGACGAGAGCTCAAAGAAAAAGTACTACTTATTATTCTACTGGAAAAACTATATTATTTCAATTTTGGAATTCATTTCACTGCTCAAAGAAGTAAAATTGATTGAAATTGGATCAGTGAGTTCTCTCTGCTGAATGTAAAAGAGAAATTCACCAAATTGAGACTATTACAATTTCAGTTTAATTTTTCTAATAGTAGGAAATGCGAAGAAGATTTTTTTTCTTCTGGTTCCCTTTTTAATTAGTATTATTTATTATTTCGCTATTTGGGGAATAGCTGTGGACACATAGAAAGCTTTGTGTTCTAGGTGCTTAAGCCAAAACAACTTTTAAGCACTTTTGTAGTACTTTCAAGCACTTGTTGTCAATCCAAAATCACAAACAATCCAAAGCTATAAGCCTATCCAAACAGGCTGTGGAAGTACAAAGAAGAAACTTCTAGAAGCTCTAGAAAAAATAGATTTATTGTTTAGTCATGCAGGGTTTTATACGGACAAAAGCATGGTCAAATTGTTTTGGAGTAAGTAACTTCTACATTCGTTACTGTAGCCATTTCATTTCATTTAATTGAGATTACCACAACTATAATTTTTCCTTTGAGCAGCCCCTATATTCGTTGCGGTCATTCATTTCATTACTGCATGTATAATTTTAGACATGCATAATGATGACACGGTGTATAGAGCCCAACAAAGTATGTTCAGGAAACGTTTATTAATATTCCTCTCTAGCTTGAGGTGAAACTTACAATTAGATTGTTGGGTTGACATTTGAACCACGTGAGAGTGACATCATTAGTTTTTAAAGGTTGTAGTACAATAGCATTAACCTTGAAATCCATTAGTTTGGTTCATCTATAAGACTATAACTTAGCCACGCAAATTAGATACACAATAGATGCACAGCCATGTTTCATTTAACCACGTCCAGCTACCAATCTTGACAACCAATTGCATGTTCTTACCACTGAAAAATCCAAAACTGTGTTTATATTCTGTATAATCACTAGTTATCATGCCATTCCTATATTTTCGTAAAATTCAAATGGTTCAACCAGGCAATACACTTAATCAGCCTCATTCTTCTTGGAAGTGATGAGATATTTAAATTTGATTGTGCTCGTTTCTGGATAAAGCACCCTGCAAAATTTGCAAATGGAACATGCTAAGTCCAAAGATTGGGCAACTGGACACTGTTGGTTGCACCTCTTATAGGAGCTGCAAAGTTAGATAGGTATGTGAGGATATAAAATCATGAAGCGTTAGCAGTTAGTTAAAGAAAATGTATATATAGAAGCAACTATTTCATGAAGTTCTAATAGCAAAGACCAAATTCTGTGTAAATAAAACTGATTCCATATCATTTTTAGATTTCCAACTCTTGTGATAATTCATAGAGCATGCCATTTGTAATTCTTGGCAGCAAACTTGTTAAAAATTGTGATTTCCCTCATTTATCATCAACTACTAACATTATGCCACCATCCCAAGCTAGTTGGAGTCATCTATATGGACCCTTATTAGCTGCACACTCCATTTGGACCCATTTAATCCAACTCAATAAGCTATTATGAGGATTTATCATAAATAGACTTCTTTTATGTGACCGTCAACCTACCACAATCCTTCTGCTTAATCTAGTCTTGGGACCGGCTATGTCAGCAAGCTTTCATGGGCAGTGTTCTTTTTATTATTTATCCAAAAAAAATTGTGATTTACCTTACAATTCCTAATGATTCTTCTATGTTTAATCACATTTCCCTTGTTTATCTCTTTTCAGTTGCCTATTGCAAAAGAAACTAGCTTAACTGAAGTATGCCTTTGGTGTGCAGATGATTCGGTGATCTCTGATATCCCTACAGTCTCAAATGTTCGGCAGGATCTTACAGAATTTCAGGAAAAACACGCAAAATTTGTTCTTTCGTCTGTCAAGGTATGACTTCTGTTTTTCCTTATTAAAACAAGGGGTATGATTTCTATTATTATCACCCTCACAGAGTCTGCCAATCAATAGACTACAGCTCAGTTCTAAACTAGCTTGGATTCTGCTATATTAATCTTCGATATGCATTGCTCACTAATCTGTCTCATTTCACAAGATACAGGTTGGAATATATTGGTGAATTCTATATTAAGATAATTACATTGGTTTTAAGTTCGTCATCCTGTTGTATCCCGTCTCATTTATCTGTACTTTGGTACAGCTTATTCTTTGGGAACTCACATAGAATTACCCACTCAAAGTTATTATTTAAAAAGAAACTCAGGCTTATGCATTTGTGCTTAATCAAGCCTAAATCTCAAGGATCTCAATGTTTGTTGCTTTATTTGGTGTTTGAGTTTAGAAGGTTTACTGGCTGTCCTGGTCAGCTTATCTTGTCAGTGCATGGTCATTCACAATTTTTGGTGAGTGCTTTTATCTTTCAGCAGATGTGTGCTGTGAAAAGCTGAAGTTTGTAGTCTGCTATTTGATTTTTGTTGCTGAACCATGTCTTTTTTGATTTTGAGGTTTATGGAAAGGGCAAAGGTGGGATGGCTTCGATGGAGGACAGGATGCGGGAAGTGAGGTTCCGATGGTTCGGGCATGTGATGAAGAGGGGCACAAATGCTTCATTAGGGAGGTGTGAGAGGCTGGTTATGGATGGTTTTAGGCGGGGTAGAGGTAGGCCGAAGAAATATTAGAGAGAGGTGATTAGACATGACATGAAGTAGTTACAACTTACAGTGACCATTGATAGGAAGGTGTGGAGGACGCGGATTAGGGTAGACGATTAGTGGGTAGGAGTAAGCCGGTAATAGTAGAGAAGAGTCTTTGTTTGCATCTGTGCCTGTAATTTCTTGTAGTCTTTTGTTCGTGGTGTTTTGGTGATGTCTATGATTTTCGCATAGATACTTTGTAGTATTACCTTGTGGGTGTCTTGTTTTCTTTTTTATCTAGCGGTGTGATATCCTTTTTGTTGTTTGCTTTTATGTTTTTTTAATTTGTTATACTATTATTTGTCCTGAGCTAGGGGTGGGGGTCTATAGGAAACAACCTCTCTACTTCATGTGAGGCAGTGACATGGATTGCGTACACTTTACCCCTCCCCGACCCCACTTTGTGGGAATACACTGGGTATGTTGTTGTTGTATGGAAAGGGAAAAAACTGTTCACAATGTGGATTTTTTTCTGATAAAGGAAAACAAAAGTACTTTTCAATAATTGTCATTGTTAGTAAGATCACTATTGTGGTGTGTTTGCAGGAAATTTCAAAGCTAAGATACGAGTTATGCCCACGCATAATGAGGGAGAGGAAGTTCTGGAGAATCTACTTTATTTTAGTTAACAGTCATGTGGCCCAGTAAGTACTTCGCTGGAAATCTTTCATTTCATGTCACATAGTAATCTCTTACGCAAAATGGCCTAATTCTATCTGTACTTTTGGAGTACGTTCTGATGCTATGCAGAATGATATTGGCTTTATAATTGGGCTAAGGTTTCAATATAAAAAGATGACTTAATTTAGTCAGGACCAGTGTTTAGGGAAGTGTGATGCGAAAAAGAACAACATGGCTTTGTATCACACATTACGCGATGCGGCCGCATCATTGAAGTGAAGCACAATTTAAACAAAAAAGGACCCCCAATAGAGCATCCAAATAGTAAAACATAACTGAAAAGACTACAACAACTATATAATCAACAATAAAGACAATATATATAAGCAAAAGTTCAAAATGAAACACCAAAATCACAGGTTTGATCACCGAAACACCTGCTGCTAAACAGATAAAACAGTTCAACAAAATAGCAAAACAAACCAACATAAAGAAGAAAAAACAATTTAAATTAATAATGTTTCAACATCTAATTCATTGTCCAAATCTTGTATTCCTTCATGATCAACATATTGCTCATCATCTTTAACTTCCTCAACTTCCTCAACTCGTTCTAAAGTAGCAACTTCTTTTTCCTTGTTATGTAAGCTTAAAGTATTCCTCCTTAAACCATAACGACACGCTCATCAACTCCACTTGCCTCGGCAACAATACCCCAAGTGAAATCAATATCTCCATCAAAATTTGATTCAACTTCAGCATTGTCAACTTCAGTTAGCCATTCATTGGCATTATCAATGTTGTACAAGCTAATTGGATCAATTCCACTGCGAGCGCGGTAACGATGCCTCAATGTTCTGGTGTATTTTATGAACACCAAGTCATTAAGGTGCTTTAGAGTTAGTCTATTTGATAAGAATCGGGTTACGTTGATAAACAAGAAAAATAATGCGGACGCGAAAATCCTAAGATTAAAGACAAGAAATTACAGATAGATGAAATTTGAGAATAAATCCTCAATTTCGAGAGGAAGTGCTAAGAACCCTAATTGATCTTATTATTCAAAATTAGTGGATTAAGACTAATTATAATACTAATAGAGTCAATTCAAAAACTTGAATCCAAAGGTGATCTAGACCCCTATTTAGAAGAAATTAAAGACAACAATTAGTACAAGACTAATCACCTTCTTTAATTAACTTTAATAGAAACCAAAGATATCAAGTTAAAAATTAATCTTACCTCCTAAAGAATTGTTCTTATAAGATTGCAAGATAAATTCCAAATAGCCACACACAAAGGTGTAAATAAGAGAAACTCTCAATTAATAATAATATTGTCTACTTGAAAATAACAAAATCCATTCCTATATATAGGGAAAAAAACCTATCCCAAATAGTATGGGATTCGAATTACTTTTATGGAAATAAATAAATCTAGGAAACTTTAAACTAGGAAATTTTTAAACCAGGAAATTTTAAACTAGGAAACTTTAAACT
This sequence comes from Capsicum annuum, assembly GCF_002878395.1. Classification (NCBI taxonomy): domain Eukaryota; kingdom Viridiplantae; phylum Streptophyta; class Magnoliopsida; order Solanales; family Solanaceae; genus Capsicum; species Capsicum annuum. The sequence continues at coordinate 175,439,340 of NC_061122.1, read as the reverse complement.
AGGAAACTTTAAACTAGGAAACTTTAAACTAGGAAAGCAAAAGTTTTCGAATTCAATCAAAACTCATATGAGCCCAATCTTCTTCCTTTTGGGCTTGGACTTGAATCACGAAATATGTGTAACACTTTGCCCATTCTTCTCCATAATTTTTGGACTCGTTCTTGGGCTCTTCTTCTATAATAAACATCTTCTTTGATTCACATTGAAGCCCGTCAATCTTAATGCAAGTGGGTCAGCCTGGATGCTATCATTCTCTCTTCTTGAAAACAATTCATCCTCGAATTTGAATCTCGCAAAATCAAGAAGACATACAATAGTAAATAACATCCATTACTTGAAAACAACAATGAGAGGAACAAAACAAGATAGTGACCGTGTGTCCACTTAACCCAATTAATCCTTGCATGTATAAATACACCATCATAAAGCATGTGGACATCATCATCCCAATAGAAAATTTTCTTCCTTGTATGAGCACAACAATATTCACGTTTAAATTACGTAGGGAATTATGTGCCTCCCCAATTTAGCTCTATCAATAAAATACTCCACTGGGATTGTTACAGACGTCATAAGCTCCATGAAATATGTATCAAATTTAGCACCTTTATGATATAGCCAAGCATCATCAATTACACTTCTCAAAGATTTTTCCACATAAAATTTATCCATATATGCGTAGGAATTTTCAAGAAGGTTAGAAGTACCTTTCAATCTCAAAATAAAATCTCCACCAAAGTCTAAGTAATTGCTCAAATTCTCTTACAAGGAATCATGAATAGGTTCAACAAAGGATATTTGATCACGGATATCAAAATATTCACGCATTTCCTCATCACTAATAGCAAACATTTTTTTAACCTTACAATCACCAAGACTTGAAGAATTATGTCTTATCTTGGTCTTATGTAGCAAAGGAATAATATCACCTCGTGTTTCCTTGCTCATTGGCGTTAGATCTAGATCTGCCTTGTTGGACTTCTTGTCATGAATCTTATCTTGGACAAGTCAAAAATAATTCTTTTTACCTATATCCTTTTCATGAACAAACACTTGCTCAATGGGACATGTAGTATTAAGTTGACATTAGTATTAAGTTCATCCAATGAAGGCTTTTCAATGCAAACTTTTCCATGAGTACCTATAAGAGAGTCAAAGCAACTAAAAGAAGTAGGAAGGTTAGAGTTAGAATAAAAAATAGCCTCACTCAATCTCCGTAGTTTTTCTTTCTCTACCTCATTATTATCCCTCTCTTTAATACTCTCATGATCATCTCTCTTTTCTTTTCTCTTGACCTCACTTGACATCCCATTCTCTTCATATAACACAAGCTTTCTTCTTTCCTCTCTTGGTATATGAACATGCACTCCCTTACTTCTATCATTCTTTTCTCTCTAAAAATTTTTCATTGCTTCTTTCACACGTTTCTAATCTTCATAAACTTGGGATGGATTTAAAGGTACAAGTTTATATTTTCTTTTGTTTAGCTCAAGAGAAACTCTATTCTTTCCCCTATCATAAATTGCATTCCTATCAAACTGCCATGTACGTCCAAGCTTGATTTGACAATGTTGCATTGGAATTACATCGCAAAGAACATTATCAGAGTATCTCCCAATAGAGAAAGAAATCATGCATTGCTTAGTCATCTTAAGTTCACCAAAATCATTGTGTTTGACGCATGTAAGTTCCAACTTCTCCACCACGTATGAACTTATCACATTAGCATCACTTTCAAAATCAATAATCATAGAGCAAATATTATTCTTTATACTACACCTTGTATGAAAAATACTTCTCCTCCTTAGATCAACTATGTTTATAGATGGATTTTGGGTGACCTCTAATGCATCGAGTCGAGTGAAAATCTTTCTAAGTGTCTTGACTATGTCATTGGTTTGAGTCCCAACATCAATATCTTTTTCGGTTTGAGACTATCTCAAAAATAATATCAAAGAAAACAAAGATCACAAAGATCTCTCAATTTTGACATTTTTTTTCGTTCTATTGATCTCACTCTCTTGTCCTTTTCTTCTCAAATTACAATCTTTGGCTGATTTCCTTAGGATTTATATATTAACCCTATTAGTACCTATCCCTTTAGAAGTACGATGTAGAGAGAAAAAAGAAATTACCAACTCCCAAACGGATTGGGTTTGTTTAGACAAGAAAAAGACCAATTAAAAAAAATTATAAATTTCTCCTTTTCTTGGTTTTCCTTCTTGGTGTTGGAAAACACAATCAATTTGAAATTTCTTGATCTATAAGCAACCTTTTTTTTTTTGGCTACGATTTGATCAATTTGATAGAATCGCAATTTATCAAATTTGATAGAATTTGATAGAATCGCTCTGATACCACTTGATAAAAATCGGGTTACATTGATAAACAAGAAAAATAATGCGGAAGCGAAACCACTAAGATTAAAGACAAGAAAGTAAAGATAGATGAAATTTGAGGATAAATCCCCAATTTCGAGATGAAGTTCTAAGAACCCTAATTGATCTTAGTATTAAAAATTTATGGATTAAGACTAATTATGATCTAATAGAGTCAATTCAAGAACATAGATCTAAAGGTGATCTAGACCCCTATTTCGAAGAAATTAAAGACAACAATTAGTATAAGACTAATCACCTTCTTTAGTTAACTTTAATAGAAATCAAAGATATTAAGTTAAGAATTAATCTTACCTCTTAGAGAATCGTTCTTATTAGATTGCAAGATAAATCCCAAGTAGTCACACACAAAGGTATAAATAAGAGAAACTCTCAATTAATAATAATATTGTTTGCTTGAAAATAACAAAATCCATTCCTATATATAGGGAGAAAAACCTTATCCCAAATAGCATGGGATTCAAATTACTTTTATGGAAATAAATAAATCTAGGAAACTTTAAACTAAGAAATTTTTAAACTAGGAAACTTTAAACTAGGAAATTTTTAAACTAGGAAACTTTAAATTAGGAAAGCAAAAGTTTTCGAATTCAATCAAAACTCATATGAGCCCAATCTTCTTCCTTTTGGGCTTGGATTTGAATCATGAAATATGTGTAGCACTTTGCCCATTCTTCTCCGTATAATTCTTGCATTCGTTCTTGGGCTCTTCTTCCATAATAAATATCTTCTTTGATTCACATTGAAGCCCGTCAATCTTAATGCAAGTGGGTCAGCCCTGGATGCTATCACTATTCCTCTTCTTGTTGTGAATCTATGAATAAATATTGGTAAGTATAATGTCTCAATATACTAAAGCTTTCCTTTAACTCTTACGTGTTCGAACACACTCAAGTTTCTTTCACTCCGAGATAAGCTACATGTTAGACACAAAATTCTGATGGCGAACTTTTGTAACTCTGGAGTTTCTGAACCATAAAGCCTCCACCCTAACTATTAAAGTAAAGTAATTATACAAAATTAGCAACTATATAGAAATAACTTTTAAGTGTTAATTTAATAGAAATATAGAAAAAGTCATTCACCTAATGACTTCTTGTATTTTTTTCTTATGGCAGTTAGTATTCCAAAATGTGCCTCATCACTTTGGTAAGTACTAATCTTATTGGTTATTTTATCTTGTATTTCTTATCAACAACCATCTTTCCAATGCATGCATACACCATCAGACTCTTATTCAGTAAATCATCCTCGCAATTATAATAGAGTGATGGGTTCAAGATATTATCAACTGCATGCAACAATTTGTGGAATTGACCACTCAACCTTCTATGGATGATCTCAAAGACCTTTGCATATTTATGCTCCTCAGGAAAATTTCTTTTATTAGCCTCCTTACCTTACTCATCGCTTCATAAATGCAACCTATTGATGGTATAGTCTCACCATCTACCAAACGAAGAACTGTAACCAATGGACCACAAACTTTAAGAGCATAAACAACATTGTTCCAAAAGTGGAAGAAGCATTATCCATGCAACATCTTTTCCTAGCACTTCTTTTGCAAATTTACTGTTATTTCATTCTTCTGAAATGAACACGGTTCTGAAATTTTTCTATTGTTTCAAAATCCTCTACAACAACAACAACAAACCCAGTGTATTGCCATAGCGTGGGGTCTGGGGAGGGTAAGATGTACGCAATTCATACCGCTACCTCCGAAGAAGTAGAGAGGCTGTTTTCGATAGACCCTCAGCTCAAGATAAAGGATAGTAAACTTCAACATCCTCAACGAGGTCAAGAAAGCAGTAGTAAATCTAGTCTCGCTAGGTTTCATTAGCTTCTTTTATTGGTGAATCTTCTCATTTTATTTAACAATAAAGGCCTTTGAACAATGTATGAATGCACCTCAACTACCTTCGTGAAAACACCTTGAAAGGGTCTTTCCTTGAAAATATCTCCAAATATCAAATTTACACAATAGGCTGCACATGGAGTCCAATATATGTGCTGGAACACTCCCATCATCATAGCACTTGCTTTAACATTTTCAGCTGCATTCTCTGTAACCACTTGAACAACATTCTTTGATCCAATCTTCTCTATGGTGCTCTTAAACAAAGAGAACATTTTGATGGAATTAGTAGACAAGTTACTCGCATCAATGGACTCAAGAAATAAGCTTCCTTTTGGAGAATTCACCAATACATTGATGATTATTTTTCTAGTTCTTGCTGGCCACTTATCCATCATAATGGAACTTCCGAACTTGTTCCATTCTACCCGATGATCCTCCATGATATTTTTTCCCTCTTCCACTTCTTTATCTAGATAAGTGATGCTAATGTCATGATAAATTGGTGGTGGCTTCATCCCGTGACCACATTGGCCTATGACCTCAATGAAGTCTCCAAAAGTCGGTATAATGGACAATTGAAGGGAAACCTTGAATCATACAACCACTGTGAAAAAGCTAAGGTGACATTGAAGAAATTTAATACCTTGTATATAGAAATTTCTATGTTATTGCTTTTCTTTTTATCTCCTTCCAAGATTTTCTTCTTGAACAATATTTTCTCCTCAATTTTTTCATGTAATATCTCATAATTTTTGTTTTATAACTCTATTTTAGATATTTAAATTATTTTTTGCCGAATCCCCGCACCCGTAACCATCCCTAGATCCAGATCCCCGAATCTTGAAATTGACACCGTGAAGGATCCAACCTCTAGATCCGTACCCGTATCGGACACCCGCACCCTAGTCCGAGCAACTTAGCTCAAAATTCCCTTAGCCATATCTAGCAAGTTCTTACCACTTTTCCATGCATCATTACCTGGCTTCAGCGGAAAGTAACAGTCTATTAGACCTTTCGTATCGGTTGATCCATATCTTGAAGTGACTGATGTATTTTGTGATTGTTTTTGTAATTTTGAAGGAAGTGACAAATCAACAGCAAGTCCTTCCATTTCACCATCATCATCAAGATTAATAACTTTTAATTCAGATAACATTGGACGTTTTAGGTCCTTTTTCCCCTCAACATACTATTTATTTCTTTTTTCACAACATGCAGACACTTTTTAACATGGATGTACATCACTATAAGTGCCAATAAGATGTTTGTCAAGCCACATAGAATACATCAACTTTGTTTCTGCTGGTCTTACTTGCCCTTTTACCATATTTCCAAGCCGGATCAAACCTTTAGAATCTCTAAGTAAGCGTAAGAAACAAATCAAACAAAACTCACAAGTAGAGCAAAATAGTGAAGAGCAACAATAAGAAATTAGAGAAAAAAAACTAAGAAAAAAAACAGTGCAGCAGTAAGAAAACAGCGCAAAACAATAAAGAAGGAAGAAGAGCAGAAGTGGGAAAAAAGAAGAAAAGAAACTGCAGCGAAACAAAGAAGGAAGTAGGAACAAGAAAGAAGGAGGAAGAAAGAAGAAGAAGAAAAATTACCAAACTCTGTGAAGAGCAACAGTGGTAGTCGTAGTGAAGAGCAACAATGAAGAAAAGTCGGTACTATTCTTCAGAGCTACCCTAAAAAATCGCAGCAGTGAGAGTGGTAGTCGACTCTTTTTTAACTTTAAAATTTGCCCGACTCTTTTATTTTTTATTTAAAAATGACCCTAAAAATAAAATCAACGTGATGCGAGTGCATCGGCTCACAAAATAAAATCAACGTGATGCGAGTGCATCGGCTCACATCTCACCTTGCTTCGCATCTCATACCATAGGGTTATGTGCTTGCTTTTGTAAGAGGAGTTCGCATCAGTTACTCGCAGCGAGAAAGCTTCTCATCGCTTCGCATCATCACATAATGCGATGATGCGCTCGCATTCCTGAACACTGGTCAGGACTAAGGGATGAAGATTTTGACAGTATATTGAGAAGAGAGTTTAGCCTTTCCAAGGGTTTCGACAGTGGGCATGGACTAGGCTAATTGTTTGATGATTACAGATTAGTGTCATGTCGGATGCTGTGGAAGGGCTTGAGTTGAATTGCTTTTCTCAACCAGTCAGTGTTTTGGAGGACGAAAGGCGAAAAGGATCTGCCTCGCCTTGAGGCGAGACGAGCGGCAAGGCGCCTGCCTTTTTAAAGTGTGGTGACAATTAATATCAAAGAATTGAAATATTTAATTGCATATATAAATAACTAAAAGATGGGCAGAATGCAGAAAATGCAAAACTTGTGATAAAGAATAGAACAAAAAAATAGAGGAATGAGAAGCTGTGCATTGTGCACAAAAGAAGAAGAGAAGAAGAAAGAAAAAAGTGCCCCAAGCAAAGGAGAAAGAAGAAAAAGGAAGACAAGGAGAGAAGACGTACCTTTCTCCGAAGTTGAAGGCTGAAGAGAAGTTGCCTGAAGTCTGAACTTTGAAGAAAAGAGTCGCGGTTTGTGGCTTGGTGCAGATAAACCTAGTATTGCCTTTTAACTTTTAAATTGATGTCAGTTTTTTGTAGAAAAAAAAGGCTCCAACATTGTTGCCTTTTCTCACCGCGTCGCCTCTCGCCATTTATTTCCTTTGCAAGATTGCTTCGCCTCACCTCTCATCAATGGTGCTAAGGCGAGTGCCTTTCACAACACTGCAATCGAATTCTTTTCATTTTCCTTACTTCCTTATTTTACACATAAAGATATTAGTGTGAAAATAAAGCTTCTTGACCTCATTTGATTATGTATGTATCTAAATGCACATCCAAATATTAAGATGTGCATTGAGATTTAGGTGTCTGAATTTTAATGCACATGAATATTAAGATGTTTTTAAGATCTGAATGCTAAATAATTTAACTATTTGTTCATTTAATATTTGAATATGTAACGTTTGTCTTTATTTTAAAATTAATACAGATAAAATTGTAAATATGAAATTAATCTAAATATATCAACCAAATATTTTAAAAAATTTATATGATGGTTGGTTGTGTTCATGGCTAGCGGTCGTTATGAGTGTAGATTGAGGATGTGTTGTGGGTAGTAGCTAGTGAAAATGGTGCCTGATAGTAGAAGTTTGTGGTAGTAGTTGGTAGTGACCGTTGATAGTGATAGCTAATGGCGGTGGTGAATGACATCTGTGGTTGGCAATATATAATGGCAGTTAGTGTCGGTAGTGGTTGGAGGTATGGTGATTGGTGGTGATGATCTCTGATTATAGTGATTGACAGCAGTGGTTGTTGATGTTGGTAGGTGATAATGGTGGGCGGCAACAACGGTAGTTGATAATGATGGGCATGGTGATGGTGGTACCAGTGAATGGATGAAATTGGTGAACTATCATCTTTGAAGAGATTTCTAAATTAGACATCTTAATTTGTTAAGGCTTTGTTACAGATCTTAATTATTAAGACCCATTCAAACCCATTAACTGGTTGCCACATAAAAAAATCAAACACACTTAATAGTTAAGATCTGAATCTAATGACTGAGATGTGAATGATTAAGATTAAGACCATTAAGCGCAAAAAAATGATTTCAGTTCCTTGGTAAATCTGAAGGTGTATGTCAGCAGAATGTATTCATTGCTTTACACCTCCAGAAGCCATATATATTATTACATTCTATACCTTCTATTGGTTCGCTCTGGATATGTAGGAATGTCTTTGAAAAATCATTGCCTTAAGCTTAGCCAGACAAGTAAAGATTTGTTAAAACTAAATCTAGATCATTCAGGTGATCCTTCTGCACTTTCTCTAATGAACTCCCAAAATATTAAAGGAGATGATCATTTAGTGGTAATGAAAAAGTCGAAGATCTCTCATAAGGTTAGACAACCTTGACCAAAAACCCTAAACAAAGGATGGTGCAAGAGTATTTAAAATGGAGCAATAAATTTTCTTTCTAAAAATAATTCATGAATTTGCTGGACCTTGATGCATGAAGTAGTTCTCACAAGATAATCTTTTAGAATAGGGGGATCATATTATGCAATAGATGCCATTTACGTGAGGTTGGGACAGAATCTGTCAACCAGCTATTCATTAACTGCACATGGCTTCACAACTGTTACAGTTTAGGATTTAATGTTCTGGTATAACAAAGAATTTGGCAAGGAGAGAAACAAGATTGGGACATTGTCTGCATCTGCTGCATGCCGTTGAAGGAGTGAATCAAAAGCTGAGGACATTTCTCAGTTTAAAGTGCTTATGCATTGTCCGTTTGGCTTTTTGGTGTAAAATGAGTGATGTCGATGATGTGAAAAACATAATGAACTTTGTCAATCTCCTAGCTCAGATAGAAGACTTGGTTCTCTTTCATAAGGCAACATTTGTATTCACAAGCTATATCTAGGCTTGGGTTGTAAAATTAAAAATTCTATTTGGACTCTAAAAACTGTGCCTACTGCTATAAATATTCTAAAACACCAAAAATGCAAAAATTGAATGTAATTATGCTTCATCTTTTGGATGGAGTTGCTTTTGTTTTCAAAGGCTCTTGAGTTCCTCTCCTTCCAGATAGTTCACCACATGCATCCTGAAATTGTTTTCCAAAGCTCATTTGGGCTTTAGTTTCTCCTCTCGTGCTCCAACTGGTGAGCACATCTGGTGTATTGGTGGGCATTGCCCACCTCAATCCAATGTTAGCTAGAAAGATGTCCCATAACTGAGAAGTCACCCTGCAGTTATTTGTTTCTGCATGTTCTCTATTAGAATAAGAGTAGGAACAAGAATAGTATATTCAACCCTGCTTGGAAAAGGATTGTAATATAGTGCCTTAGTTGGAAAAGGAGTCTAATCTAGTGTCTATAAATAGAGTCTCATATAGTATTATAGATATAACAATTCAATAATATTTTTTTCTATATTTCTCTCATGGTATCAGAGCCTCTACGCTCTTGGTGTAGAATCAAAGAGCTTCCGCTGCTGGCGAGTGGCTATTACCCATATATGCCGTCCGTTAAGCCAATGATTATGATAGTGAAAGTTGGGCAAATATATGCATTAGAAACAATCATGCCGAGAAGGATCGATTTTGAGAAGCATCCAGGATAGAGAAGGTAGTCACTGTGCTTCTTTCTGGTGACTTCTCACATCTAATTTACGTAGCACTGTGCATCATTTTGGGGACTGCTTCCTCATATCTGATTCGCGTAGCACAGTGCATTTCGGTGACTACTTTCTAATAGCTGATTTGCGTATCACTATGCATTTTTTCGGTTTACTTTCACTTGTCTGAGCTGTGTAGCACCATGCGCCTTTTTGGTGACTCCTCAAATCTAATTTGTATAGTTCCGTGCGTCTTTCGAGTGACTCCTCAGATCTGATTTACATAGTTTCAGTTTTCATCAGTGTTGTGCAAAAAAATCAACACCACCAAGAGGTCGAGATGACCCATATATTTTGTAGACTAGTTGGAGGAGTCTAATGTAGTGTCTATAAATAGGGTCTCAAAATGTAGAAACAACAATTCAATAATATTTCTCTCCTATAGTTCTCACATGTTAATGGTCCCACATCGAAAAAGAGATGGGTACTTGGTCTTCTTATATGGACTTGTGCAATCCTCTCCTCATGAGCTAGCTTTTGGGTTGAGTTAGGCTCTGGTGTCATGTTTTTACATAGTATCAGAGCCAAAATGATCCAATGGTTCAATGATCTCATAATGGAGAAGTCACCTTGCAGTGCAAAAATAAGATGACTGTTTGTTTCTGCATTTTCTCATGTCCTGTGTAAAAGGCAGATAGAGCATAGGTGTATTCCCTTATTTTGCAGCCTGTCTTGTGTCAAACAAGCCTTCTTTGGACTTCAAAGCCTTCTGTTTCATTGCTAGTATGAAGTCCGCCTGCCTGCAACTGTGAACGAGTTCCACCATATCTTCACGTGATCTTTTAAGCCATCCACTCTTAACAACCAGTTTTCAAACTTGATGTAGGATTTTGAATTGTTCTAATTCCTATATTTCAGAGATAATGGCCAGTGATTTGAGATAACCTTAGGTAGAATTGATTGGCTTATGCTTGTAAATTCCTCATCCCATTGAGAGGTGAAAGAGGAATCTATTTATTCTTGAAAAAGAATCTTGAGTGTCACCTCTAGCCCATGTGAAGGCTCCACCATTAAGAGGAGGATCTACCACCAATTATGAATCTTCAATGAACTTTGAGAAATCTTTCATACTTCTGGAAAGGTGATCACATTCTTTTTTTCATAAATGAATCTAGTTGTGTTGAAGCCTCCGCAAGTCACCCATACCTTTAACTCCACCAATCTCTTCCCATAGTTAGTCTTTTTGTTTTAGAATTTTGGCCATAGACACCAGTCAAACACCATTCGAAATTTTGATTCATATCCTAGAATCTACAGGACTAAGAGTACACCCTAGTACAAATGAGGTCCCCCCCCCCTATTCGGTTATCCCACATCCCTCTATAGTGCCATTTGCTTGTAGAATCTCATATTTGATCTATTTATCACCCAAATTTCTATAATGAATGCAGATATATCCCCTTCAACCATTGGCTCTTGCAGACAGTAAATGTCAGTTCTCCATTGATTGATTAGACTCTTTAAGACAGTTCTCTTTCACCATCATTGATACCCCTCACATTCCATGAAATGATAGTCAACTTCATAAATCCACCTTCAATCGCCAATCTCCCTTTGGGTCGGGTTCAAGCTCTTGAACTGCATGTCAAAAATTGAACCTTTAATTTCCTGAATGCCTTTCCACATGGTTATTCCGCGGTCTTTTGGAACTTGAGGGGAATTTTTGTTCGACCTCAACATGTCAATTTTGAGAACAATTCTGGAATCTCTCTTTCACGATCTTTGTAATTTACCCTAAATTGTTTACAAATTCTGCTGATGTTGTTGAACATTCCAGAGATACATCTATTCCATGCACTGGGAAATTTGTATCTTCTACTAATAAAGGAGCTTCTTCACATATCTCTAGAGGTTGCATGTTAGAGATTGGTGAAGAGATGAAATATTAGGCTAAAACTTCACCTGCGCAATCAATTTCTCTCCCCAGTTTCCATTTCAATAGCATCACTGTTTCTCTTCTCCTCTTGGTTTCCATTGTTTTTAACTGTCACCGCTTGCATGAAAATCTCCAAAGTTAGACAAACTTGAGCTTTAGTTAACATTGGGTCGTAGTGAGGTGGATTGGGCTTGTTGACAATATTCTATATCAGCTGAATTAGGTCAGGTCCCAATTTTTTCTTTGGACCCAGGCTTCTGAGAGGGAGTAGAGGACTTAGTAGCTGGCAGAAACCCCTCGTGACTATTAGGTGTAGGTGTTTTAAAATTTTCAGTTTCAATCAATGAGCCCACGTAACCCCAGATTGCTTTGCTGATAGGTCAGTAGATAAAAGGATATGACTCTCGTTATTATCCTAAGGATTTAGGGATTGATTTCCTTGCCATCTTCCTCCTCTTCACCGTTGTCGGGATCTCACACCAAATGGGCACCGTCACCTAAAGACTTTGATTTGTGCCTAGTGCAAATGATTTTTGAGTATCATTTCTTCCTTTGCTTCAATCCACCCGACACAATCATCTCCAATTTGTCGGAAAATGGATTTCGACCAGAGGCAACACGGCAACACATAGATGCAAATCCATACCCAACTTTGTGGTTCCTCTTTCGGCCAACATCTTGCAGTTGAATGCACTAGTCCAGACTCATAATGGATCTCACCTCCATTCACCTTTCAAGATATGTTCTGCGTCCTTCCTAATTGAAGTTCGAAGAGGAATTGAGAGTCATTTATCACATACACATTGGTCCCATGGGCTGAGTTCTATACACTGCTCTCCTATCTTCTTACGTCGTTTAGAGTTGGGATTTCATGGTTTGGGGACATAACTCTCCTACAATGTATCTACCAATTACATCGTCTTTTGAAACCTTTGAGACTCCAATAACTTTAATTCTGGAGTTGGGTATTTGAGGTGTCGCTTCTTTTATTGCTTCTAGTGACCATTTATTGCTTCTGACAGCCTCTGAAAAGACCTTTTGATATTATGCTAATGATTGATTGTAGATGGATTCTTTTTGGTTGGGGTCACAAGAATTTTTTCTATGTTCTGAGTTGTTGCTGCCCAACCATCAATTAATTCGATTTTGGGAGATATAATCACTGATGTATTCCCCCCTTGTACTGCAATAAATCTTATGTACCTACCATGTTCGTTGTATTTATGGAAGATAATACGTAATTACCCCCTCCAACTATGACACCTTTTCAAAAGGACACTCCCACTTCGCAGGGGTCTTAATGCCCCCTCGAACAATTTGGAAATAGTATAAATACGACCTCACATTCAACCTCAGTTTTAAGAAAGAGGGAAAAACCGCACACCAATTATTATCAGCCACGTATCAAATTTATTTAGTTTTACATTTTATTTATGTTTCGTACTTTATTTCTTTTTCCTTTTTTCTCTCTCCTTTCTTTCCCAAATTCAATCTTCTTCTCCACCTACCCCATTCCCTTGATCTGTAGTAGTGTGAGACAAGTGAATATGCCATTTTTGTTTCCTATAGAAAATCAGAGAATTAAAAAACTTAATTACCACATGAACAAAGGAGGTTAGTGGGCAACAAGACCTTAATATTTCTATAGAGTGGTGGTCGATTTGCTTTTTTCTTCATTGTTACTACCACATTCCATGATTTATTTAATCTTTAACTCTGATTTTCGTTGATCTTATCTAGAAAAGTTCCACTCAAATATTTTGTTTTCAAAATATTGGTTTCATATTAAATAATTTACCCAATTTTAAGCAACAAATGATCCGAAGAGACAACCTGTAGAAGTTTTCAGAACCTCCTATTTAATTTTACTTCACCTCCTAATAAGCTCCAACTCTCTATTATTGTGATTAAGAACAAATTATCTCCAAATTTAAATTTGAAAATCAAAATCGCTACGATAATCATGGGATCGAAACACCATTGAAATGGAGCTTTGTAGTTCTTCTTAACCAAAACGGTTAGATAATAAATTCAAGTCAATATGTCAAACCTCTCACCAAAGAAAAAATATAGTGAGAGAAGCTTTTGCTTCTCGCTAGAATCTCGGAAGAAGGAGAGAATGTCTTTCAAAGAAGCCTTAGCTTGGCCTTCTCTATACTTAGGGGGGTAGATGCCGTAAGAAAGATCCATCGATAGAACCCAGTTTCTCACTTTCAGAAGACTTAAGTTTGAAGAGAAAGTTTTCTGAAATCTTGCTTGGTTGGTTCTTTCATCAAATGGGTTGGTTCTCCGGAGGCGATCAGGAATTGGGCAGCGGAGGAGTGGGGGTAGCAAAGGGAATGAAGATAACTCAGTTGAATGGCACCCAATTTCTGTTTTGTTTTGTGGAGGAAGAACAAGCCTTGATGGTTCTCCATGAAGGCAGAAGATGGTTTGGCTACAACTTTATGCAGCCGGAGAGATGGTTAGGGCATGAAGGTTGTGTTGATCCATGCGACTTAAGTGATTCGGTAATGATTAATTTGGTCGGGCTTTAGTACATTTATGGTGTGTTGATCTTTTCAAAAAGGTTGGGAATCTTTTTTGGGGCTTTGAACTTTTTGACCTTCATTAAAAGTCTCTGCTTTAGACAAAAACATCTTTCACTATTTTTCTAGTATTTAAGAGTTGAAAATTAATTAAATACTTATAGTAAAATATTTTCTTAATAAAAGTTATCAGAATTAATGATAATTAATACCTTTTTCATTAGTTTAAGAATTTTAAATAAACTAAAATTGATTTTAAGAAGATTTGAAAAATCTAGAAATAAATATGAAAGCGTTAGAATAAGAAAAATATAAGAATTAGCAAATTTTTAAAAGTTTTAAGTAATTATCAAAGATTTTCTAAAGATTTAACTTTAAAAACAAGTAAAGATTGTAAATATAGAAAAAAAAATCGTACTACAAATATGATTCAGATCGATGCGTCTCTCTTAGGCTGCTCTAACAGCAAGGAAACGAGGTTCTACATGACAAATGCAAAAGTAATGATTCATTAACCACTTGAAACTTCTGGTGGTAAAATATATGTGCTTACAATAAAATATATGTTATGTTTACATTATTATATTAAAGTGTGAAGGATCTTTGAAAAATAGATAAAATCGTCTAATTTTAAATAATCCAAGATTACATGTGCGAGGCATGTGCGGTCAAACTAGTCTCCTAAAAATGGGGAGGTCTAGGAATTAAAGATTTGGTGGGTTTTAACAAAGCTTTGTTAGGCAACTGGCTTTGGCGTTTTGGGGTGGAGGTAAAAGCTGTATAGAGAAGGCTGATAGTTGATAAATATGGGTTAATGAAAGGGGGATGGAGAACTAATAATGTCACTATGCATTTGGGTGTGATTTGTGGAGGAATATAATGAAGGGATGGTATCTCATTCAAGGTTGAAAATGGGAGAAGAGTTAATTTTTGGGGACATAGCATAGGTGGTGTGGGGATAACTTATTGAAAGATGATTTCCCGACTCTATAGAATGTCAAGCCAAAGAAACCTGTCTATCCAACAAATTAGGGAGATACATGCTGGAGACTTTTTGGGATTTGAGATTAAGAAGGCATTTTCATGATTGGGAGGTGATTGAGCTCCAAAGGTTGATGGTCGTCCTCCACAGGCAAGTCAATTCGGTGAATGAATCTGACGCTTTGCGGTGGGGTTTGAGGAACAAAGGGGTTCTCTGTTAAATCTTTCTATGAGAAACTCCTAATTAGGGAGGAGGTTGTGTTCCATGTGATGCAATTTGGATAGCCTTGGTGCCAAGGAAGATGTGCTTTTTCTCTTGGAGCTAGCATATAGATGGTGATTTTGATGGTGGAAAATCTTAGGAAGCATAAGGTTGTATGTGTCAGCTGGTGTTACATGTGTAAGGAGTAAGGCTGTCAACGGACCGGAACCGGAACCGGAACCGCCAGACCGGTTTGACCGGATCCAGAACGGTACCGGAACCTCATTACCGTTTTATAGCGTCGGAACCGGAGTTACCGGAAAATTTCCCTTGTTCGGACCGGTCCGCTAGCTACCGGTGTGGAATCGGAAAGGACCGGAGCGATACCGGAACATTACCGGAATAGCGCCTACAGTACTAGTTTTTGTTTTTAAATTTTTTTGTTTTTAAGTTTTAATTTAAATTATAACTTAATGGGATTAATATATAAGTTATATATATATATATAGATATATATATTTTTTTAACTTATATAGTTTATATAATTTATTAACTTTTTTATAATAAATTTAAGTTTTAATTATTTTAAAAGGTTTTAAATTTTAACTTAAAAAATATATGTTAAGTTAATATAATATTTTTAATAAGTTTAAGAAGTTAAAAATTTTCCTAACTTTATAAACTTAAATACTTATTATAATATTTTTTTTTTTCATAAATGCAACAAACAAAAGAGAAATTTTAAAACAAAATTAGGCGAATAGCCGTTATATTTATTCAAATTTCGTACGTTGTACATTTATTACAAAGATATTAAATATAAATCTAATCTACGCAGCCACCTTCTAGGAAGGGTTCTGTGTGAATTAGATCTCTATTGTAGAATCTTATTAATATCTAAATTGTCTATAATTTTTTTGGCGTAACTTTTCTAATTCTTCGGCGGATAAATCCTCCGAAATTGGTCTATTTCCTTGTTCCTCCATTGCTTCCATTCTATCATCACTATTTTCCTCAAAAATTTCATCTATTTCGTCTTCAATATGGGGCGGTAATTTGGGGAGCCCAAAATTTCTTTGTTCGGCATTGATCCAATCTCTAAATAATACCGAAATCTCCAAACTATCCCTTGCTAACGAATACCGTTGATCTCCTATTATAAATCTTCCTGCGCTAAAAGCTTGCTCCGAAGCAACTGAAGAAGCTTGAGCTGATAACAAATCTCGAACCATTCTTGAAAGTTTTGGAAATTGTCTGATTCGGGTCTCCAGTTTCATCTCTATTATTTTTTCGGTCCTGCGAAAGATACGAATTAAAATCATTACTCCTACAACATTGAAGACCAAGTTCTTCGCCCATCTCGTCATCTAAATCATCATATCTACGTCTAGAAGTAGGAGGTTCAATCAACCCAATATTTTGTTTCATAACTTGATACAATTTATATAAACTCCTAGCTGTAGATACTATGCTACCACAACAAGTTTCAACTGATGGCTTTTCATGAAGTCCAATTTCTAAATTGTTGTATAATTTTCTAATCAACATCACTGTACCATATTCTTTATAAAATGGGTTTAATAAATTAGTTGTTAAAAGAATTTGTGGAATAGGAAAGTAATATTTTTAAAATTTTTCAATCATTGCTTCAATTGCCTCTTTGTTAGGACATATTTTTTTTATATTCAACAAGTTCTTTAGAAATAGCAGTAATGGTTACTAAAACAGAAGAAATAGTTGGAGTATATTGAGCAGATACTGTGTTCGTAGCTTGATAAAAAGTTTTCAAAAATTTACAAAGTTCTTCTACTTTAGTCCAATCATCTTCATCTATCATTAAATTAACATCCTCATTATAAGAATTATAAACTAATTGTATAGGTTTACGATATATAACAACTTCAAACATTTGGAACAAAGAATTCCATCTAGTAGGAATTTCTTTTGGAATTTTTCTATATGGAAGGCCACATTGTTGACATTTACGTTTAAAATCATCCATTACCGCCTTTTTTTTATTTTTAAACATAGAACTACAAGCAATTCGCACTTTAAGGCAACCATTTCCAAACAAATGAATACCATCATTTATTATCAAATTTAAAATATGTGCAGAACATCTAACATGAAAATGATCTTGATACACTAAACATAATCTAGTTTTTAACTCGTCAATAGCTTTCAAATTATTAGAAGCATTATCGAATGTGCATGCCATAGGCTTATCAATAAATCTAAAATATTTCATGCTCTCCGCTATTGTACTAGCTATATACATACCGGTTAGACTCATCGACATATTTATAAGCAATAATTCTTTTTTGCATGTTCCAATCGTGATCAATCCAATAAGCCGTGAGAGTAAAATAATCATTACCGACAACACTAGTACCCATATCAGAAGTAACAGATATTCTACCATCAAATTTATCAAATAAGCAACGAAGAAAATGACAATGTTCAGGTTGAAATTTAAAAATATCATTTTTTATTGTATTTCGTGAAAAACCTTTAAAAGAGGGATTATATACTCGTTGAATATAATGAATAAAACCGGGATGCGAAGGAAAACTAAAAGGCAAACCCATAACAGCAACCATTTTCGCTAGTTCTTCTCTATCTACATCTTCACTATATGTCGATGATGAACTTGCTTCAGCCGAGTTAAACATGTCTAAACGCGTTTGAATCATATTACCTCCTACATATTCATGTACAAATGTTGTACCATCTTTTTTTGCCTTAGCCTCGTTTTTTAGACGAATAAATTCTTTATTACATCTCATTAAATGCGAAGTTAGCAATCCTGTCCCGCCATTTTTTCCCCCAGTCAAATGTTTAAAAACATTCTTGCATTTATTGCAAGTAGCAGTACTTTTTACCCTATCATGCTCCATAAATTTTCAAATTAAAGACCTTTTAGTACGTTTGGTACCTTTGGCCCTAGTAAATTCCGGTAAAGGGGGAAGTTCTTCACCGTGTTCCGGTAATTCCGTAACCGGACTAGTAGGGGTAGGGGTATCACCTAATTCTTGTTCTTCTATATCATCTTCCTCCGGTAAGGGCATTCAGGGTCTCATTATCTAATTCCATACCGATACCAACATCGAAACCATTAGGTTGTGATAATGAATTTTCATTAAATCTAGGCGGTAGTGAACTAGTACTATCCTTACTTTTTTTATTTCTACGAAAGACCTTACCAAAAATTGGTTTTTTACCACTACTATTTTTTCCAAAATCCATAATTCAAAATAAAATATTAAAACAAGCAATACAAATACAAATTGATGTTCGTAGATAAATGTAGATACTAAAACTTAAAAATATAGATAATTAACGTAAATAAAAAGAGATTAAAGTTGGAACGAATATACCGAACGTCTGCGTAAAAGCAGACGTATAACAAATGTCGGAATTAAAAGATGATAATTGAAGCTTGTAATATCTTCAAAAAATCTTCAACTCGAACTAGTATAATAAATGAATCCTCAACTTCAAGTCTTCAACTAATATAATAAAACTAGAAATATTTAGAGAGAATGTGAGAGAATATTAAGAGAGAGTATGAAAATTGATAATATTTGTGTGAAAAAATTATTAAAATGAAGTATATTTATAGTAAAAAATTTAAAGGGTGGTGGGGGTAATAATGGGTAGAAATGCAACGGCCAAAAGAGCCGTTGCAAATCAAGTTTTTTTTTTTTTTTTTTTTAAAAGGCTGAAATTTAAACAGTGACGGATCGGAAACCGGTCAACCGGAACCGAAAATACCGGATTTTTTCGCAGGTTCGGACCGGTATTGTATTCCAGACCATTGGGTACCGGTAAACCGGCACCAACCGGACCGTGTCGTTACCGGTACCGAAAATAAATCGGAAACGGCATTAGCGGAACGAAACGGAATATTCCGGTTCCGTTGCCAGCCCTAGTAAGGAGACAGGGGAAGAAGTGGATCATCTTCTCATACATTATGACTTTACCATGAGATTATGGTGGGATATGCTTTGGTGGTTTGGAGTGTCTTGGGTTAAGCCAAAATCTGTGTAAGATTTATTGTTTTGTTGGATTAGGGGAATAGGAGGAGAAGACGTAAGGCTTGAAATTTGGTCCCCTTTCGTTGATGTGGGTTACTTGGAATGAGAGGAAAAGGAGGGCGTATGATGGGGTAGAGTCGAAATTTTCTCAAGTGAGGAATAACCTCTGGTCTCTTATTTTCTTTTGGTGTATGCGTAAAATCCCTAGTCTTATAGAAGAATGGGTGAACTTTGTAGATAATCAAATATTGTAGATTCTTTACCTTTTAGTTTCTCTCTGTATATGGCCATCTCGGCCTTGTTTAGGTATGAAATACATTTACCTTATCACAAAAAACCCAAGAAACAATCACGTTTCAAGGAATAAGCTTAAGGAGGAAAGAACTTAAAATAGCAGAGAAGCAAAAAGATAGCAAGAAAAAAGAAGAATAAGAGAATTGGGTGAGTTGGATGAAGATAATGGGGGAAATAATTTAAAAAAAAAGTTTAAAAAGAGTATTTTTTATAAAATAAATATTGAAAGAAATTTAAAAGTTATTTTTTTCATTAGTTCACGCTCTATTGGAGAGTACACTTTCTATGCTATGTGGGCTTATAATGGGGTGATAGATTCATTTTAAATATGAATAAGGGTGCATTAGGACCTTTACATAGTTGAAGTGACTTTTTAGAAAACGTGTTATAGTTGGAGGGGGTCATTATGTATTTAACTCTATTTAAGGTTGCAATATAACTCAACAAAAAGGTCTCTTGTTTTCCATCTCTTTGTTGACATTCTTCTGCTCCTTCGACGCATCATTGAATACGTTTTTCATTGAATTTCGTAACTTTTAAGGCTTAAAGTTACTTTCCTCATCAAATTTCTGCTGCGCTTAGTCCACTCAAACCAAGTTTCAGACTTTGATGTGGTTTTAGCAGTGTCTAAGGATTTAAAACCAGCATGATAATCATGAAAAATAAAAGCATAATGTTACCTATGAATGAATAAGAAAGAAAAAGGTTAAGAGATAACGTGGTGTATGTTACCTATGGATGAAAAAGAAAGAAAAAAGGCCTCTTCCAGTGTAGAAGACCACCGGAAAAGGGATGTTCTCTCCCCTAGAAAGTAGGAGAGAGGATTCTTGTAAAACATGCCTGAGAGCCTTTTTTTTTTACTGGTCCTGTTTGGCTTATTACTGGGTTTTAGTATCAGGTGTGTACACTTCACAATCTTAAGTGCCTCTTTACTCTATATATGTTACGTATTAAAAAATAAGAATGATAATGCCTTTATTGTTGTAACAAATTGGTGGTGCCAGTACTTTGAAGACCTTATATAATGAGATAATGCCTTTATGTTGTAACAAATTGGTGGTGTCAGCACTTTGAAGACCTTGTAGAAGCTTTAACTAAGAGCGAGCTTTGGTTTCGAAATAAAAAAAGCTTGAGGTAAGGCATTTTAAATAGCTAAAAGAAACATATAGCTGCTTTATCAGGGAAAGTGAGGTATATGGTAAAATAGGAAGAGTATTTGGTTCAAAATGCCTAATCTAATGATGCTCAGTTGTTTTTATAACCGTGGTGTCCGGGCTAGCTTGTCTCAACTAGTTCCACAGAGTACCTACTATCTCGCACCATCGCAAGTACCAGGATAGCTTTGCCCACCAAGGCTTGGGAGAACTCACCTAGTCTTTTTGCCTCCGCTGCGATTTGAACTTGCGACCTCATGGTTCTCAACATCTTTTACTGACCACAAGGACACACTGTACAAGTATGATTTCTCAGATTTAGCTCATATTAGCAGTAAGAGCTTCACTAATTTAGGTTACATCTAAATTAGGTATGAAAAGAAATACATGGAAGAGGCCAAAATAAGATCTGTTGAAAAGGCACCAGTAGAGATTGTAAAGGAGGTTTCATTAGCTGAAACAACTTCTAAACCAGAGGCAGAGGCAACAGCGCAGAAAAATAAGAAGGCAACCTCATCAACATCAGACCAGGATTTGGATGTTTTTCTCCTTGGAGAAGACAGCGATGATGGGCCAGGTACTCTATTTGCCCTACAACATATTTACCAACAGTGGTTTGTGCTTTCCTTGTTTGCTTAATTCAAGAAAGATATACTTTTGTTATCAATCTTTCTTTCATTGCTCTTTCCATGTGTCACTTTTCTAACAAAATGGAAATTAAAAGGAAACAAATAAGAAGTATGGTTATACTGACGACCAGCTCAGTCCTTTGTAGTATATTAGCTAGGTGTCAATTTCCCCTTTTTATTTCTTCCTCCATTTCAATTTGTTTGTCTTACTTTTTTTTTTTTTTTAAATTTGTTTTGAAAAGAATATTTCTTTCCTAATTTGGCAACAATTCAATTCCAACATCCCACATGACATATTTAAGGCCACAAAATTTAAGGACATTTTGGTGCATTGTAATTCTTTAATTTAAGACCACAAGATTCAAGTCTTCTTTACTTTCTTTAACTCTGTGCTCTGTCAAACTAAGTCGAACAAATTGACATGGAGGGAGTACAAGGCATTATTGGATTGATAAAATCTATTTTTACAATTTGAATCCATAATAAATATGGATTGAAACAACCTCTGGTAGAAATGCAAGGTAAGACTGCGTACAATACACCCTAGTGGTGGCCCTTCCTCGGACCCTGCGCATAGCGGGAACTTTAGTGCACTGGGCTTCCCTTTAATAAATGTGGTAATTGTATACATTGCCTTTCCAAAATAATAATGATAATCTTCTGATAAAAAAGACCACAAAATTCAAAAGTCTTCTTTACTTTCTTTAACTCCATGCTCAGTCAAACTAAGACGAACGAATTGACATGGAGGGACTACAAGCCATTATTGGATTGATAAAATTTATTTTTACAATTTTAATCCATAATAAATATGGATTGAAACAACCTTTGGTAGAAATGCAAGGTAAGACAGTGTACAATACACCCTTGTGGTTAGGTCCTCTCGGATCTTGCGCATACAGGGAGCACCTTTAATAAATGTGGTAATTGTATACATTACAACAACAACAACAAACCCAGTGTATTCTCGCATAGTGGGGTCTGGGAAGGGTGAAATATACGCAGTCCATACCACTACCTCCAGAGAAGTAAAGAGGCTATTTCCGGTAGACCCCCTGCTCAAAACAAAGAATAATAATCAAAGTCGTAATAACACATGAAACAAGAAGAAATAACAGAAATAAGACACCCACAAATTAATACCCTACACTGACGAACCAAAGGCACCCACCACCCCCATGTCCTCCTACTATCAGCTCCAACCTATGAACATAGCCCTAAGACTACCGGCCTGGCTATCCCAAAGCTCTCCTAACTACTGGCTACGACTCCCCCACATGCACTAGCCTTCTAACCTAATTCGCTTCCTCCTTACCTTCCTATCTAGGGTCATGTCCTTGGTAAGCTGTAACTGCTCCATGTCATGTCTAATCACCTCTCTTCAGTATTTCGTCGGCCTACCCTTACCTCGCCTGAAACCATCCAAAGCTAGCTTCTCACACCTACGAACTGGGGCATTCGTGCCCCTCCTCATCGCATGTCCGAACCATTTCGACCTAACTTCCCGCATATTGTCCTCCACCGAAGCCACTCCCACTTTCTCTCGGATAGTCTTTCCAAAATAATGATGATAATATTGTGATAAAAAAGATAATTGTAATAGCTGTTGTAATTGTTCCTCTGTTTTTATTTTTTGTTAAATTTTAGTTTGCATATTGTTTTTGTCCACTCCACTCAAGATTGTGACGGTAATTTGTTGCCATCATGAATAAAGAGAATAATTCTAGAAAGTAATTATTTTCATGCAGTCATCTTTAGTTGTCTTGGATCCGAAATTACCATCTCTGCTTTGTTATCATTTAAGTTATGGTCTTCAAATAGTATTTTGCATACATAGTACTATGTATACATTTATGCACAAACATCTGCAAGATGGTTTCAGAAAACCCAATCAAGAGCATAAAACTCAACATATGCATACAATATGCATGGAGATCTTGAAGATCTGCAAGATTGTCAGAAAACCCAATCAAGAGCATATTTCCTTCTCATTCACTAATGTTTGAGAGCATCTTCCTTTCAAGTATGGCTTCTTTTCACCAAGTAACGTTCACCACTATAAATTATGTTAAATGTCCACAGAGCATTGCTAATTACACGAGACATCTCCATTTCTGTCCTGAAGCTTAAAATGTCCACACTGATAACCCCACCAAAAGCTGGTTTTAACTTCTGTGTTGTAGAAGTAATGAAATGGTGGAAGTATTTTAATCCAATTTGCCAATCCAATCATGATGTAGTTATACGTTGCTTAAACTGGCTGATAGGCTTCTCTAACTTTATGAGTTTCATTGTAACATTAGTTTTATATTTCATGTCCATTATTGTTTTTCAACATGGAATATGTCGTTCATTTCTAGACTTTCTTTTCGTGTTGCTGTTGATATATTTGTCAGATGATGGGGATGATGCCTTTGATGATGATTTTGACAAGATATAGATTGGTGAGTCCTATTTCTTTTCTGTTTCAAAACAAATACTTTAACCAGTGACTTATTTGTCTCCCCCTCAAATAACATAAGTTGAGAGTTGAGACCATAAGTCAGCAATTTTGACATGTTTGAATCAAACACAAAATATAGCTGTGTGAATTATGTAATGCAAGTATTGCTGCACTTTCTAATGAGAGGGAACTTTCAGTATGTAAAACAAAGACTTAAGTCATCCACGGCCCCTTAAGTTGTCCACGAAATTCACTTAAGACACCTCAACCCGGCCCTTGTACCTATTGAACACCTCTCCCCCCCCCCCCCCCCCCCCCCGAAGTTGAACCATTTGACTACTTTTCTGACAATCAGCCAAAAGTATAAAATGTGTGTAATACACTTGCGATGGCATGACAGTCTGACAAATTAAACATTGACGTGTCATTTGGATCCAAACAATTATTAAAAATGTATTACAAAGTGAGAGAAAATTAATTTAAGTAAATAAAAATAAATTCTGTAACCCACACAACCCCACAGCCCAGCCCCCCCTCTTCTTTTTCCCTTCTTTATACCATAAATAAACAAAATGGCAGATTTAGATTAAAAAAGAAAGTTCTGGAGGAAGAAAAACGACAAGGCAGCAGCGTTAACGGCAGAGGTGGTGGCCGTTCAAAAGAGGAAGAAATGGTTGTGATGGCAGTAATAATGACAGATTTGGAAAATAAACGACGATAGAGAAGGTGAAGTGGTTGGAGAGAAAGAGGGAGAAGAGGGGTGTATGGTGCAGTGGCCTGGTGGTGTGGTGGAGGAAGTGATGGCAAAGAGGTAAGAAGGAATAAAGAGAAGCTCTTTTTTCGAAAAAAAAAAAGCTAATTAAATGCCTCTCACACGCCCGCCCGACTTGAATTAGACATTGTGCCATGTGAGCAAAAAGTGTTCAAATGGTTCAAATTCCTGAGGGGTGGAGGTTTCAATAGGTACAAGGTCGGGTTGAGGTCTCTTTAAGTGAATTGCATGGACAACTTTAAGGGGCCATGGATGACTTAAACTTTAAACAAATACTATAAGGTGGACAATCTATATAATGGATAACCTAGCTCTATATGTTAGTTGAGAAGGTTGGGAGGGGTGGGTTACACCACAATTCCAGGGTGGTCTCTTGCTGCTATCTTTGAAATTTCCCTCTATGATGTGGGTGCATTTATGCACAATGCATATATGGCATCATTAGGAAGTATGAGACCAAATATCCATATGATAATAATCAAAGTGCCACAAGTCGCTCAGAGTTGTTTCCAAAATTTTAGAATAAATGTTAAGATTCACTGAAAGATTTCTTTTACCAAAAAAAAAAAAAAGTGTGATTTCTCTGAATAATTTCTGCCAGTTATGGTCTCATGGTTTTAGAATGGGTTTAGGGATGGCAATGGGGCGGTGCGGGTTTTAGACTATGCTGGTGCGGTGCGGGTGTGGGGTGGGTTTAAGTAATTTTTTTTTTAAATGGTGCGGTTTGGGGCGGGTTGAGGGTATATGAGGGTTTAAACTAAAAAAAGTTAAAAATTAGTATTAGGATTTAAACTAAAAAAAGTTAAAAATTAGTATTATTCTCATAAATCTACCTAAAATAATATGTATTCTTCACTTAAAATTTTATTATGCTTAAAACAACATGTTTACTACAAATAAACAATTTTATAACTTTTTTAATTTCTTTATTCATCTTAATGAAAATTTGATATTTGATCATTACTTGTCCACGTGATACTTTTCTGATAATTCCTTAGTGAAAAGTGATATAATAGAAATTGGTTGTTACTATTTTCTAGTATTGAAAATATTATGGTTTTCAGTAGAGTTACAAATTTTTCAAAAAAGAAAAAACAAAAAATGTGGGGTGGTGCGGGTATCAGTATGAGGCGGGTTTAAAGGTGATGCAGTGTGGTGCGGGGCGGTTTTAAAATTCGCGGGTTTAGAAAAAATCCGCACCGCACCATTGCCATCCCTAAATGGGTTCTATGCATGTGGTAGCTCTGCTAACTTGGATGAGTCTGCAGGGAGCTCACAACGGTGAAAGTAAGTGCATAGCATTGGCTGCCTTTGCTCGGGAAGTTTGGGGATGAAGTCCTTCTGGATGACGTATTCCTGTGGGATAGCATGATAAAGCCAGCTACATCAATTAGCCAATACTCACCATATTCCATTCCACCTATTCTTCCACGGTGGTGTGTTGCATTTTATTGCTCTTTATTTTGCTATATTCTTACTGGAAATACAGAGGAGAGGGTGGGCAATGGCGGTCAAATAGTGTATGATGGTATTTCGGAGCTGTAAATTTGGATTCATTTTTATTTTCATTTGTCTTTATTCTGTATCAGCAGCAATTTATTCATTATATATCTATTTCTATGTTGGTGGACAACAGTAGATTCGTCTGCTTTCTTTAAATCAAATGGGGAACTATTTTCCCTTTCCGAGAACATTTCATTTGGTGGTGTATAAAAACAGTACTGAATAGGGTGTATTTGTTATACTGAGATTAGAAGTGTGGGCATTAGTTACGCCAAGCTTATTTTTATTCAGTGACTGGATTGATGTATTTTAAGCAACATGCATTGTCATATTTCTAAAACAAGTATTATTTTTTTACAAAAATTTCCTTCACATTTTATACCTTTTACTTTTTGAACAAAGATTTATTATTCATTCTTGAAACTAGAAAATATTTCTTATTTTATTTTCTCACATAAATTATTTAGGGAAAATTGTCGTATTGTTAAATTAAAATAAGTTGTTCGTAAATTTATTTTGTGGCAGAATTTTCTTTTTTGGACAAAGGTAACTTTATTTTGTGGCAGGATTACATTTGAAATTTCATTGAGAGTCCTCAAATGTAATTTTGCTTGAGGATAATTTTGTTTTTTCAAATTAGGATATCACCATCCCCAAATATTTTTTCATTCTCTTGCTAAATTAATTAAGATGAAAAAAGCATATTTTGTTTTGGATTTCTGTTAAGTATGTTATACTTTTAGGCCATTATTGTTATTTTGAGAATAATGCTAAAACTATTAATGTAATTTTTAAAATTGTATTGTCATGTGAATGTTTCTAAATTAGTTGAGTGTAATTTGTCATCTTAATAAACTGAAAAGGTATGATCCATACTATCATACCTGTGTATTATAGCATAAATATTTATTGATCAAAATATCTTTTATTTCTTTAAGAAAAAATTGCCAGTTGGACAGAATTGTAAATTAAAGTAAAAATTACATATATATACACAAGGTAATTTTATCGTATTACATAAAATCCCATATTGAAAAATAAATTACAAAAATCTCAAATTAATTACTTAAATCCCTACTTTTTTTATTTTCTCTCTCTTTTTTCTTTTACATCCCAAATAGCGTCATATTTTCTTTCTAAAATCTTGCTACCTTATCTTTCCAATTATTTATCTGCATTAAACCTCATTATCTCTCTACACCCACAAATTTAGATATACAACAATCTATCTCCAAAATTTTTTTTTTCCATTTTTATTAAAAACCCAGAAAAAATTTGCAATTTCATCCAATATATGCTTCTCTGAATCAGGGAATATATGCTTATCTGAATTTCATAAAAAACGAATTAAGTTGAATCTTCTCCATTTAATGATCGCATATTGTTATTCTTGTTGTTGGTTTTGTTCTTGATTCTTTTGATTATGAAAAATCCAACTTCGCAGAGAACCGTTTGAAGCATCGAAATGATCCAGTAACAATGAAGAAATTGAGGGAACTTGTCATTTCAAGTTCAAACAAGAAAGCTCCAAAATTGTCAAGTAAGAAAAAGGTTGATGATTCTGGATGATCACATCTACCGAAAGTTTAGTTATCATTAAAATATGTATTAGCAGCACTATTTTATATATAAGATTTCATTATACAGCGGTTAAGATAATATAGTGAATTGTATAAGGTGTTCGTATATATGTGAAACAATATTAGATTATATTTATTAGTACTTGTATAAGGTTTACACATACATGTGAAACTGTTGTATGAGGTTGTCTTTTATTTTGTTTTGGCAGTATGATTTTATGTATAAGATTTCATTATACATGTATTAATACTATATTATTAATTGTATAAGGTTTACACATACATGTTTAATAATGTTCTGAAATTTGGTATCCTTATACATGAAACTATATTGTATGAAGATATTGTAACATTGAATTGGTTGATCCATACAAACGCTTCACTACATGTATATTACTGTAGCATAAAACGTTACAATGATAGCTACAAAAGGAAAATTTCTCACGAAAATATTGTATGATGATATAGATATCATGTCAAAATATTTCATCATACATAAGTCTATAAGTCTATATGTACGATGAGTCATTATACATTAGTATACTAGATTTTTACACATTATATAATGTATAAGAACAACCAATACAATAGTAATTACATTAACCGCAGTAACACATTAAAACACGAACTTCTTTAAAATCTATAACAATCAAATTTTCCATATTTATTCAACGTATAATATAATACAATACATATCCAAAAAAATAACAAAATTTAACAACTATAATACGACAACTGTAATTTCTATTAAAATGTGTAGTAGCAGCACTTTCTATGTTCATATTGATTTTTCTGAGAACTGAAGAAAGCAGTAGAAGATTTTTTTTTTCATTGAATGCAATTCAACAAAGAAGAAAATTTAATGTGATGTTTAACATATTTTTTTAATTTAAATTTCAGTTACTATATTTAATAATACACCAGTAAATGTTAAGTTATTAATGGCGATAGTTAAGGAATAAATTGATATTATCAGATTTATCTTTCCTTAAATATAACTCAATCAGCTTAATCATACATTCCAACAGTGTATGAGAGTTGACCAGATGTATGGGTATCTTTCTCAAAAATTGAGAGAGAGAAAGATTGAAGAGATTTTATGTAATTACTTTCACTTAGTAAGAGATTTATGTAATTTATACTAAATTAAATCCTCTCCAATGTGAATTTACGTGTAATTCTAAACCTAATAGAGTTCCTGACTTTTTAAATATAATGTCCTACTTATTCTACAAGTTTTAAACCATACAATTACGGGTGAATCTAAAAAATAGATTCAAATTGAGATTACTTTCAAATTTTAGTCCCAAATAAAAAAACTTTCTTAAAATAGCCTTTACCTATTAACTAATATTTTTTTGAACAAAATTGCTCCTGATCAATGGAGTAAATTACATAAAAAATCCTCATAATGGATAACAACTCCATATTTATATCTTTCAACTTTTATTTTTTTCTCTTCTTAATTATACTTTAATTTTTATTTTTTCTTTTCTCTTTTTATTTTTAATTTTCTCAACCCTTACTTTTTTCTCTTTTTTCCTCTCAACTTTTTTTTTCTTTTATCTTTTATATTATTTTTTATTTTTTTCTTTTATATTATTTTTATTTTTATTTTTTCTTCCTCTTTTTTTTTTCTTTTTAATTTTTCTCAACCCTTAATTTTTTTTCTTTATACCTTTCAACGTCTACTTCTATGTAAAAAACTTTTTTTTTCTTTTAAAATTTTTCTCGCCCTTTATTTTTATTTAATCTTTTTTTAATCAACCTTTATTTTTTTTCCTATTCTCCCTCGACTTCTACATTTTCTTTGATTTTTATTTTTTAATATTTTTCTTCATTTTCTTCTTTTTTCACAATTTTTATTATTTTTGTTCTTTTCTTCGATTTCTTCCATTCAAGTTACATCTCATGAGCAAGAGTTGACACTATCACATTATAAAGGCAAGACTTACGACTTTCGAACAGTAATCTACGTTTAATGGGCAAGAGTTGACACTGTCACTATAATACCTCGAAAAATTTTTCGTTGAAATTTTGTGCATAAATGTGTCGGGATCCTATCTTCGAGAATGATTTATAATTTTTCTGTGTGTCATTTCTTGGATTTCGACCCACCATTTCGTAGATCATCGAATAATCTTTCAAACGATATGTGGATCACCCAAAACGAACACTCGAGCGATGAGTTACGACCATTCCGATCAAACTACGACCATTCCGATCGAACTGTGAACAGTAAGATGTGCAGGATAGAAAAAAAAATATTGCAGCCAGGCAATTTTTTTGATCAACTTCAAATGATCATAACTCCTTGTACATAATAACCTGTGTGAGCTGCTATATATCAACGGAAAGCCCTGAGAGTCTTCTTTCCAATGAAATTAGTTTCATCCAATTTGGACATCGGAGTAAAAAGTTATGACCAATTTACTTCAGCCTATCGGATAGATCACTGAAGGGCAGATTTGACATTAATTGATTTTTAAAGGTATTTTGGTCATTTCCCATTATGGTAACCCTCTATATATATCCCCTTTGAGCTGAGAATTGTCATTCATTTTCCCTCATTTCTCTTATAGCTCTCTCTCAAAATATATGCATATATATATAGAAGAAGAGGAGTTAGGGTTAGGGTTCCAATTGGGGGAAATCGATTCAAGGCTTCGCTTCGCGAATTACTTCCGTCAATCTCTTCGGCTACGAAATCTAAGATATGCAAGTGTTTATCTATGGGATCCTTTCGTCCATAGAGCCTACAAATCCTTTTTCAAAGGCTCAAGATACATGTGTACATATATATATATATATGAGTATACTTTCTAAATTTTCATTGTTTATGTGTGTAGTATTCACATGATGGTTGAGATATATGTGTGGGATGATTATGTGTGTTGGTTGAAGTATATGTGTGTAGTATTTGTGTGATGGTTGGTGATTATGTTGTTGAACTTGATGATATCCAAGAAGGGATCTTTGTATGTTTGTGAAAACTATGGTGGTGTGTGATGTATAAATATATGAAATGGTGATTGAATACTTGTAATCTTGATGAATCCACCTATGCCTAAGAAGTGCATGTAAGGTGTTTGTGAAAATACCTAAGAGACTAGAGATTTTATTTTTATAACATAATAGGTCTAAAATTAATTGATTATGAATATATGATGATTTAAATTGTTAAGCCTTGATTTATACTATTATTCTATTATTTCCTTGTTATGACTTGATAATTGTTATTGGGAATTATATATCCCTACTATTGACATATCAATCAATAGTAGGGATATATAATTCCCAATAACAATTATCAAGTC